>NC_091516.1:42787722-42946392 GCF_947461875.1 Haliaeetus albicilla
GATTCCAGTATGATGCCTGCAAGTCAATTTCCTTTTAACTACCACTATACGGGCAGGTTGGTGGTGTCCACGGCTCTGTAAAATGCAGCATCTGCAACATTACAATTGATTTTGTGACAAGCACTGCTGAGGACTGAGAAAGACAAGTTTTAGGCCAGATGTACTGTATCAGTTCCTCCATCTGTGTAGCACACAAGTTACGAAGTCATGCTTTTTCAGCATAATTAGAATATGAAATAAAATTAAGAGTAACTCTAATTTAAAAGTATATAATGCTTGTTTTTCTCTGTATCACTGTGCCAGTGGCGTAAGAGTAGTTATTCACTGCTTCAGGTAGCATTTCTTTACAATGATTTTTTATATTACCCAACAAAAGACAATTCAGAAATATATCAGCAAGACAGAAATGTATCAGTCACATGGTTAACTCCTGTCCTTTTAAACAATAGTTTTTCTTTCACTTTGGAGTTAAACACTGTGTTCCTACCTGACATGAGCTGCCCATGCCACTGTGACTATTAAGAAGGTCATCAAGTAGACTGCAATTTTTGCTAGAAGAAGTTGCTGAATACTTTCACCTAGTTTCTGAAATAGAAAGTGACACCCAGAGACAGAGAAAGGAAACAGAAAGTTAAATGTTTGTCCTGGTTTCCGCTGGGATAGAGTTAATTTTCTTCCTAGTAGCTGGTATAGTGTTACGTTTTGGGTTCAGTAGGAGAAGAATGTTGATAACACACTGATATTATAATTTGTTGCTAAGTAGTGTTTAGACTAATTCAAGGATTTTTCAGCTTCTCATGCCCAGCCAGCAAGAAGGCTGGACGGGCAGAAGAAGTTGGGAGGGGACACAGCCAGGACAGCTGACCCAAACTGGCCAAAGGGATACTCCATACCATATGATGTCATGCAAAGTATAATAACTGGAGGGAGTGGGGCTGGGGGGCATCGCTGCTTGGGAAGTAACTGGGCACCAGTCGGCAGGTGGTGAGCAATTGCATTGCACATCACTTGTTTTGTATATCCCAATCCTTTTATTATTGTTATTTTATTATTGTTATTATTACCATTATTAGTTTCTTCCTTTCTGTTCTATTAAACTCTTCTCTCAACCCACGAGTTTTACTTTTTTTTTTTTTCCTGATTCTCTCCCCCATCCCACTGGGTGGGGGAGGAGTGAGTGAGTGGCTGTGTGGTGCTCAGTTAAGGGCTGGGGTTAAACCACGACAATGTTACATTGTGAAATTATTAGCAGTATCTGCAAATGAGGAAGGACATGCAGTCACGTGAGAGATTTTTTGCAAATGACTGCCAAGAATGCAGTTCTCTTCCAACAATCTTTTTACTACTGTGCAGAAGAACTGGTTTATTAGACACTTGCGAGTATGCTGAAATGTGTAGTCAGCAGCATATGATGGAGCAACACATCTCTTCAATCTGTAAAAGGGCTTCCCAATGCTCTGTTCACCTTGCAATTCATTTATGCGCTCTCTCATCACTGTTATTGTGATAATACATTTCAGAGGAGGGCTGGCCAAAAAATACCTCTTTTATTTTCTTAGCACTAACTTCTGAAGTAGAAGCATCACACAGGTTTTCATGTGATGATTGTTAACAATGAGGAAGGGGAGGGCTTAACCACAGCAAATTTTGCACGTACCACCACAATGGCTTAAATAGACTTAAGTGAATTATTTGCTGTCTTATGGATCATACTTGAGTTTCCTAAACTAAATGAGACAGAATATTTGCATCTAGGTCTGTTTTTAAGAGCAAAAAATAAAATGTGATTAAAAAACCTGTGAACTTTCTCAAATGATTAATTTGTGTTTCCTAACATTCCTGTTTCCTTCAGAATTAGTTTATTTTTTGTGGTTGTCTTTTTCCTCCTTTGCTTATTCTGATTACATTTATTATTTAACCTGATTTTAAAACCAGCATTCAGCTTGCACCATATAAGCAGCTTCTCCAAGTGACGATGCGTTACCAAAAAGAGCAGATGCTTTCTGAAAGATATTTTGGTCAGATGGGCAATTCGTTCTTCATACAAAAATAACTGGATAAAATCTATGGCCTACAATATATGGCTCATTCAGGGCTTTGTATCACAACTTCTGCAGACTACACAGATCTTCAGTATTTAAGTTTTTCACCCCAAGTTCTACGGTGCCCCCCCCCCCCCCCCCCCCCCGGGGAAATTTCTGTTGGCTTTTAGGTTACTTAATGGTTGCTTGGGCTTTCTGAAAGTCTGGCACTTGAAATTAAGTGGGGGTGCTAAATTAGGATGTTACATGTACTCACAAAGACACGAGAAGGAACAAAACAAAAAGCATACGATACCTGATCAGGATGTATTTTTGTGTGAGCCACGGGCAAAATCTGAAATGACAAAACCTTATTAGTATGCGACATTCTTTTCCTTACTGAGAGCCTTATTAAAACCTAAAAAGCTTGAGGCGGCCGCGAATACTCCTGGATCACGCAGCTCCTGACAGCCCGCAGCTCTGGAAGACAGTCACTTTTCGGCCGCACAGGAACAACGCCGTTCCCTCCCCCCAGCACCGCGGCCCCGGGACGGCCCACCGCGCTCGCCGGCACACGGCTCCCACAGCTCGCGGCAGCGCTGCAGAAGCCGGGCTGGGGGGGGGGGACGACACGGGCGAACGCGGCTCCCACAGCTCGCGGCAGCGCTGCAGAAGGCGGGCTGGGGGGGGACGACACGGGCGAACGCGGCTCCCCGAAAGCGGCGGGCGCACAGGCACCCGGGCAGGGCAGGGGCGCAATCCGGACGGCCCCCGACAAGCTGCGGCTGCGGGGGGGCGGGGGGGGTGGGGGCGCGGTTTCCCTCAGGCCGCCAGTCGGCCTCGCCGCCCTGCCGGGCCTCCACGCGGCGCCGGCCCGACCCAAGCGCCGCCAGCCCTCCACTCTGCCGCCCCGGGTTCTGCGGCGGGGCCGGGTCGGGCAGGCCCCGCGCCGCCGCTGGGCCGGGCCGGGCCGGTCGCTCACCATCACCGTGGCTATGATGGACAGCAGGGCATCGCTGTAGGCCAGCAGCCGGTGCGACGTCTGTGTGCTGCTCCCCAGCTCCAGCTCCAGCTCCAGCCCCCGGCCGCGCACCGGCACCGGCTCGCGTTCCGCCGCCCCGCCGCCGGGGCCCGGCGCCGCGGCTCGCGGAGCCGACATGGCCCCGCTGCGCTCCGGCGGAGGCGGCTGGGGCGGCCGCGGGGGCGGGGCGGCCGCGGTGCTCCCCCTCCCGCGGCGCTCTGTGAGGCGGGAACCGCCGGCCGCCTGACGGGGCTGGCGGGCGCTTGGGTCTCTGTGCGGGGAGATGGGGGAGCGCTGCCGGGGGTAACCGGTGCCGCTGTTGGAAGTCACCAGATAACGCATGAAGAAAGGGCGGTGTTCCTTACATCTGGAAGTGTCTGTCCTGGTGTCTTGAAATCTTAAAGTTGGTGGCTGCCAGAGGCGACACGAGTTGGTGGGCCCCGGGGGAAGAAATAGCAGTTATAATTGGTGAGTTAGGCGCCACCAAAGCTCGTTACAGCTAATGTCTATACACCAAGGATATTACACTTACCAGAGCCTGTAGCGTCTGGAGGGTCTCTGCTTGTAAGTCATATTTTAAAATCCGTATCTGAATTCCAAAGTAACTTTGTTTGTTTTTTTTTTAATTTTGGGTTTTTGTTTGTTTGTTTGTTTTTTTACCAGCCTAACATACTTCCCATCTCTTCAAGCCATTTGGCGTTTGTTTTATGGGTCTTCTGTCCTTTGGAGCTGTGAACTGGAGGCTTTTGGTTTATGTTTAGGTTTTTATTCTGTTGGCATGTTTACTTCATACCATAATGGTAGTCTCTTTCGAATATATAGGGCTTATAGTTTTCCGTCAAGTTGTGCTCTAACTGAAGTGATTCAAACATGATTGCAGAGCGGTTTTATTGCAGAGAAACGGTTGCATTTTTAAAGTCTTTTGCTGTAACTGAAATAGAAGCACGGTCTCCAAAGGGAACATAACTGAATTTGTGATAGGTTTTTGCATGGCAGTGTCTTTGCCATCATAAACTGTATTTTCAGTTTCTAGCAAGGCTATTCACTAAATAATGGGTTTCATAAGAGAAATCCAGAGAGGAGGCCAAGAATTCAAATATCATGTGAAGAACTCAAATTGCAGAGAGCAAAAACACATGCTGATGGGATGAAGATGTTCTAGGTTTGCACAAGTTCCAGTCTGAAAATACATTGAGAATACAGTTTAACTCATAAACAGTTGGCTCAGTTTACTGATGGGAATTAGATATCCAAGATGATCTAGATGGAAAAACATCACGATACTGCATTCTTGTAGTACAGAATGCTGCCTCCAGTAAATGGTAACCAATTTTCCTCAGTTCCTGTAGGAACTGAAGCTAAGAGTACAGAGGCCAGATCAGAAATATGCAGCTGAGTATGTACTACAAATTGGCATGAATTTGTAATAGACTTTTGGGAAGGAAATGTGCAGCAGATATGCTAGAACTGCTGTGGAAATCTCTGAAATTAATGAGTAGGAGTTAGAAATAATACAATACAATCTAGTCAATAGCTGGAGAAACCTGTTGAAATCACTCAGGTGTGCTCCAGACTCTGCCCAAGAGAGGTGTTTCTACGTCTGGTGGAAGTCAGCTCTTAAACCTGTTGGGGTCTGCAAGGAAGTGGGTCAATGCTGTAGACCTGCCTATATGCCAGAACTGCTCAGCCTGAGAGTGTGATATGCCTGACAGTTTGAGTGGTCTTTCTGAAAAGAAGAATGTGAGAAAAGCTGAGGATCTTGGCTGCACACAGAAGCAAGAAGAGGCCGGAGGAAAGAGCTGAAAAGCTGGGAGGCCTCACCTGAAAAAAAGCAGCAGCCAATAGCACTAGCAATGGGCCTTAGCAAAGAATGGGCTGGGAAATCACCTTGGGAGATCTTGGTGGAGTGCCAGAAACAGTCCAGAGAAAAAGGCCTGAATACATTTGCCTATAAGGACAGCATTTGTTCTGCAGAAGTTTCCAGAGGCAGATATGTGAATTAATGGCATTTTCATCTGGGGCTGACCTGAGTGGTCTGAGCTGGAGTACCCAGTGTTGAACTGATTACAGAAGTGGCTGAGACACAAGAGCCACTTCAGCTGTGAGATCTCAGAACTCAATCTTTTTTCATAAGCAAGTTGAACTGAAGTATTGTATAGATGATGAGAGAAAATAGTAAAACTGTGGCAAAAATAAATCTGTAAAACAAAAAGGGGCAAGCCTTTGGCTGAAACACTGAACTGGTGTGCCAAACATAAGCCGAATATGCATGGACTTCAGTTGGGACAGGTACAGTTCTGTGGCTCCAACAGTAATTTTTTCATGATGTCCTGGGATGCAGAGCAATATTGAAAGTTCAGCTGCTGAAGTGATCCCATTTTTAAAAGGTCTGCCAGTTCATCTCTCCGTTTTCCATAACAGCTTCCCAAATGTGGAGACACTGATGGTGTTTTTTACACTTGGTCAAGAAACATCAGCAAAAGAGGCAAAGGAAAATATGACTCTTGCAGAAGCAATTGGTATTCCTTGAACAAATTCACCAGTGATAGATGAATCTTGGCTGAGACAGCTGCCTTGTAAAACACAGCCTCACTATCACAGGCAACGGAACAGTTTTGTTGCAGGGAATTTGTCTTAATTTATTGCCAATTAACAAACTTCTAATAACTGATTGTAGGATTGAAAAATAAAGAAGACAAAAGATCACTTAGGGAAAACACCCCAACTTCCCTCTTGACACCTTTCCTCCCTGCTACCTAGCTTCAGTCCTTTGGCTGAAGTGATGGGGAGCATGAGATTTGGCTCAGTGTGTTGTGTTTGCTTTTCTTTTGCTCCTCCATGTTTCTGTCTCTACTCCTCTGGCGTGGGCTCCTCCACCATCTGCAGACCCCTCAGAGGTGTACCTGCGCTGTGTCTTCTTTTGTGCATCTCCCCTGCATGGGCGTCTGCCTGCTCTAGTCCTGCTCAGGCAACTTCTCTTGTGCCTCCTTTTTTTCCAGCGTCCTCCTGCCTTCACCTCTGTCCTGCCCTGGCCCCTCTTCCCTCTGCTCTGCTGTCTCTTGCCCCCACGTTTTTGGTTTCTCACTTACAAATGTTGACTGTTCTTTGTATTTTTTTTTTTTCTTTTACATTCAAGGCTGGGGTTGGAGTGTATGTATACCCTGCATTATAAAACATGCTGAGGAGCACATGTTGAATGAGAATAGTGTATAAGACACAATGTAAAGCACAAGTATTTTAGAATGCAGCATAATGGATTAACGATGGAGGAGATTGAAATTCTTCATATGAATGTTTCTCTGTTCTTTGTATAAAGTGTTTTATGGAACATGTAACTTGAGCTCAAAGCATATTTAATACACAGAACTGAAATACCTCCAGGCACACAAATCTCTGTATGACTAGTTTAATTTTGTGTTGTATCATAATAAATCTCAGGCTAAAGAAAGGCAATTGAATAGATGAGTTAATGGATTTCATAGGGCACTTCTGGTAATCATTAACTGTGGTTTAAAGTCTTCCTCTTTATTGCTGTCCTTCACACACACTTAAGCAATCATTGTTCTCTGAGAACTGATGGTTTTTGGTGTTACTGTTGAAAACTTTTGTTCCTAGGATTAAAAAAAAAAACAAAAGCAAAACCAAAAGGGGTGCAGATGGTCTCTTTCCTCCAACCAAGTCACCTCTTCATGTATCACTCCGTAGCGTGGTGGTTTTCACCGAGGGTGACTGGTCTGCTGCAGCACACCACTTGAGTTACCACAGTTAGGCAGTGCCTTCTTCAGTCATTCTTGCAGCTGAATTACAATTTTGCTTTATATTTTTGAGGGTTGGCTTTGTCTCATTTGTGCAAGTGCTTTGCCTTCATTACTGCTTTTGTTACCTCCTATACCTCACTACTGGGAAGTGTCCTGAAGTGAAGGCATGCTGCTTCCTAGCAGTGGAGACTTCTTTGCAGAATGAACACACAGTCTCTTGTCAGATGTTTGCTGGTGGCCTGGTAGTGAATGTGGTTTGCTTGTGATGGCCAGTTGTAAAGCCTTCAGTTGTACCTTCATCTCTGCACCACTCTTGTTACTGTTTATTGTGCTTACGGAGCAACATTTTCAGAAATTGCTGATTTAGAGAAGCTGAGCTCAACATAATGTATTGCAGCAGTGTAGAGCTCCTCAGCAGGACAAGGGTTTTTAAGACCAGATGCACTTGTTATCATTCCTAGGTAGCTTTGCAACACTGTGCTGTACTCAGGTGCTTTGGTGTGCTGGTGCACTGCGTTCTGAAATAAGCCAAAGGCAAACAGCGCTTCCAAAGGGGCAGCTCTTCTTTGCTTAGTTTAGATACTTAAGTCCAGCTGTTTCTTACTAGTATCTCTTCATCAAGGCAAATGGTAGGAGAAAAGGGGTCTGTAAAATGAATTGTGAGAGCCTGACCATTGACAAGTTTAAGATTCGTTGTGCTAGGGCATAGCTTTTTAGTCTCAGAATTCAAAGTAACTTATCATGAACCCACTGTCTTCATAGCTGTTTCTCAGAGCATGCCATTGGTTGCTCTACAGCTCCTCACTTAGCCACTGACACAAATAGTATTTGGGAAGAAGAGCACAGCTTAGGACCTGGAGGTGTTACAAACACCTGTTCTCACGTAGAGAGAGAGACATTTCTGAACAGTTCACTACTGCAGCTGAGTACAATGTATGGATATTATGCCTAGGAGAAAGCGTCATTTGCCCTTAGAAATTCAGATAGTATCTCTATGCTATGTTACTATCTTGAAGTGCTTTTTAGTTAGCACTTAGAAGAAAGAGTAACGGATGCTTGGCAAGTGTGCAAAAGCACTGAACTCTGGCTTAGCTGTGTTCACACTTCACATAATGATAACACTTCTGCAGAGTTTAGCAGGACCACGGTTAACCAAACACCAAAGTCTTATGAAAGGAGTTTCCGTAGCAGTGCATTGTAAAATTGACACAGATCAGTCTTAATCTATTAAGTTCTGAGGAACAAACATGCAGAAGCAATTACATCAGCTGTTTGCATAGATACATTAACCTTCCCACTTCTGCCTGGGCTTGTTCTGTAGTGCAGTTGCTTTGGGTCTTTCTCATTTGCAAGCTCACTGAAGATACCGAGACATGTCAATTCATACCTCAAAAAAAGAAAAACGATTTCTTTTTACCTCTGAATCTGTTGCTGAAGGACATTCTGGTAAGTAAAAATGCTGATTGAATCTTTGCTTTTATTAATACTTGCACCAAAGAATGCTATCTGATGAAAGTTCAGTCATATGTCCCCCAATGGAGAAAAGAAAGAACTAATTAATTATTTTTAATAGACTTCATATTAGTGTCTTTGTTTGCTAGACAAGAATTTGTCTTATTTGTTTAGTATGCAATATAATCTGGCATAGACAACTTTAAACTTTTGCTTGAGAGAAAAAAGCATGGAGAGGTCTCCTACAGGTAGACTTGGAGCTGCCACATATACTGGAATTACAATTCCAGTTTTAGTTCTGTAATGAAAAAATATTACTTTATGCATATGTTTATTATAGGTGCTCATTGAACTCTGAGTCTCTGAAACATTTGGAATACTGAGCATTGATTTTCAGCAGAGCTGCTTTCCAGACACTGCTATAATACTACATATGCCTCTTTGCCACGTTGCTCTCCCTAACACATGTTCATGTACACGGTAGGCTGTACAAAGCCATTGTATTTTCCAGATCTGGGACTCCAAGACAGTGCTTCAGCTCTAATTGCTGTTCATTAAATTCAGCTATTTTTCACACAGCTTTGTTTACACAAATATGTATCTAGAAGCTGTGTTAACTGATGGACTGGAGGAAGTTCGGACCTCCAGCAGACATACTAGTGACTCAAATTTACAGTAAAGGTAGCAACAGTTCCTTTTATGGCAGAACCTTCAAATGGAGCATTTTAATGTCCAGACTAAAAATAGCATTACCTCCTACTTTTTTGCATAGTAGAAGGAAAGACAAAAAACCTAATAGAAAATGAGGGTGGTGTCAGACACTGAGGGTTTGCAGCTGAGTTTTTCTTGTGTATCTGTATTCTCAGGATTCTTATTCGCTAGGTGGGAATGGCACCTGGTATGAGACCAGTTTTATCAGTCTGTCTGCTCAGCCCCTACTGAACAGTCCAACAGCTGCAAGACCACTGCAGCATGTAGCTTCATATCTTTAATGACCACAACTACTTGTTTGCTTTAAAACACTGCACTACATGTTGTAATGGTGCAAATAGCTGACGGCAATAAAACTTATCAGTTGTTCCAGGTTATGCCGTTCCTCCTCAAGCATCAGTCCCTCTGGTGTGAATCAGTTTCGCAATCTTCAGGACTGAGTTTGCCTTGCCTCAGGGTTGTTGACAAACTAGCCAGATGACAAACTTTGGAACCTAGCATTACTGATTTTATTCTCGATTGCACAAGTGATTTCTGGGTCTGAAATTATGACCACATGATGTTTCTGTCTTTCACCTTATGTCCTTGTGTATTCAAACTGTGGTCAATTTTTATAAGGGAAGGTGCAATATAATTTAAGTAACTGACCAGGATTCTGATTCTCTGAGTAAATATACTAGCAAGAAATTTCAGTAAGATAATGCTTGAGCTGGGGATCAATGCAAAACAAACAGCTGAAGACAGGCTTTACAGCTATCAAGTTGGCACACCTTTTTGTAATTTTTCTTTTTTTTCAAGCCTCTAAATTGTTTGACTTAATTTGCAAATGCTTATGAAATGCACAGTTAAATGTTTGGCTTCAGCTTGTGTCCTGGTTTCAGCTGGGATAGAGTTAATTGTCTTCCTAGTAGCTGGTATGGTGCTATGTTTTGAGTTCAGTATGCGAAGAATGTTGATAACACTGATGTTTTCAGTTGTTGCTAAGTAGTGTTTAGACTAAAGTCAAGGATTTTTCAGCTTCTCATGCCCAGCCAGCGAGAGAGCTGGAGGGGCACAAGAAGTTGGCACAGGACGCAGCCAGGGCAGCTGACCCAAACTGGTCAATGGGGTATTCCATACCATGGGACATCCCATCTAGTATAGCAACTGAGAAAGGGGGGCAGGGGACTAACTGGGTGTCAATCGGCGAGTGGTGAGCAATTGCACTGCGCATCATTTGTACATTCCAATCCTTTTATTATTGCTGTTGTCATTTTTTTAGTGTTATCATTATTGGTTTCTTCTTTTCTCTTTGTCCTGGGTTCAGCTGGGATAGAGTTAATTTTTACAGGAACCTGGGAGGTGGGGGGCATAGCCGGGGCAGCTGACCTGAACTGGCCAAGGAGCTATTCCATACCATGTGACATCATGCTCAGTATATAAAGGGGGAGCGGGGCCGGAGGGTGGGCTCTTCTTTTCGGTGGGGGAAGTGGCAGAGCGTCGGGTCCCGGGTGGTGAGCAGTTGCACTGTGCATCACTCTTTTTGTATACTTTTTCATTAGTACCGTTGTTGTTGTTGCAATTTCTTTGTGTTGTTCCAGTAAACTGCCTTTGTCTCAACCCTCGAGGTTCCAGGTTTGGTTTTTTTTTTTCTCTCCTCCGTCTTCCCCCCATCCCACCGGAGGGGGGCGGGAGGAGTGAGCGAGCGGCCGCGTGGTCCTTTGTTACCGGCTGGGCTGAAACCACGACAGTCCTTTTTGGCGCCCAACGTGGGGCACGAAGGGTTGAGATAACGACAGATCTGGCCAGAGCGTGTTGAAACAAATTTGTCATACGCATTTCTTATACTAGATAAATAGATGTTAGTCACAATGTTGATTCAGCTGTTTACATGGTGGCGTTTTGTAAGTTCTTATATGCTTTATGTATTGCCTGTAGTTGCGTATCTCATCTCTGGGAGAGTGATTGGGATTATCATTTTGCTGTACTGGGCAATGTCGACTTGTGAAATGATTACATCACTGGTCATGAGGTTAAGCTGTTATCTGTATGAGGCAGTGATATCATTTCCAGACTTTGGGCACCTTCTGTCGGATTTTATTGGTAATTACACCCAACCCATGGGGAAGTCAGGGGGGGATACTTCCCCCCATCCGTTCCCCTCCCTTTTCTCTTTCCAACTAATTACAACAGTTTTCGAGAATTTTGAATATCCTTGGGATGCGCAGGCCTGTGTGCTGTTAGTGCTATGCCTCCTGACTATGTTTCAGGTCTTGTCTAGGGCTACAAAGAGGCTCTTTAAGAGTACCACCCAGAGATCTGTCCCAAAGCTGGATATTCATGGGTGGCACGGCGTGTGGGAGGATGTGGGCAGGTATCTAGAGAACTTCTCACCTCCAGTGACTTGGAAGTTCACTCCCGAACAACTGCAGAACCCTCATGAAGTGATAGAATTTTTGAAAGGAAAATGCTGTGGCTATCCCAGAGACACACAACTCACTACACTGTGCTGGGCCCTGGCCGGTATCTACCAAACCCTGCTTGATACTATGCAGCACCCCCAGGGGGAAAAGGGGGAAAAGATGGAAAACAAGACAACCTGCACCGTGGCTGCCCCAACCCCGACAACATGCACCATGGCTGCCCCAACCCCGACAACATGCACCGTGGCCGCCCCTACCACGACAACAGGTACCATGGCTGCCCCTACCCCGGTGACAGATACTGCCACTAAACCAGAGAACCAACCTGTGCCAGTATCAGTTGCCCCTGTACAGAAAAAGAAACACACAAAGAAATCAGTTCGCTCAGTGAGAGATGAAGATGAACCAGGGTCATCGCGAGAACAGGAGGAAGAGGCAGAACCTGAAATAATTACCCGATCTCTATCCCTGAGTGAGTTGCGTGACATGCGAAAAGATTTTAGCCGCCACCCAGGTGAGCACATTGTTACCTGGCTGCTCCGATGCTGGGATAATGGGGCTAGTAGTGTGGAATTAGAGGGTAAGGAAGCCAAGCAGTTGGGATCTCTGTCTAGAGAAGGGGGTATCGACAAGGCGATTGGGAGAAAAACACAAGTCCTCAGCCTCTGGAGGCGACTTCTGTTAGGTGTAAAGGAAAGATACCCTTTCAGGGATGAAGTTACATGTCACCAAGGCAAGTGGACCACCATGGAGAGAGGTATCCAGTACCTGAGGGAATTAGCCGTGCTGGAGGTGATTTATAATGATCCAGAAAATGCGCAGTCACCCACAGATTCAGATGAAGTCCAATGCACACAACCGATGTGGCGGAAGTTTCTACGAAGTGCACCACCAACCTATGCCAACTCATTGGCAGTAATGTCCTGGAAAGAAGGCTATGGACAAACGGTGGATGAATTGGCTGTCCAACTCCGGCAATATGAAGGAAGTCTCTCTTCCTCCCTACGGGCCTGTGTCTCAGCTGTAGAGGAATTGTCCCGAGAGTTCCAGCAATTCAAAGTAGATATGTCCTCCTCCTCACCTGTACAGGCCCGCATTGCAGTTATTGGGAGTAAGCGTTCCTCTGCCCAAGAGAGAGGAGAGAGAAAGTACACACGACGGGCTAACCTGTGGTTTTACCTGCGTGACCATGGAGAGGACATGAGGAAGTGGGATGGAAAACCTACCTCAGTCTTGGATTCACGGGTACGGGAGCTGCGAGAAAAAGCAACCAGAAAAGAAGATTCTTCTTGGAAAACTGCTGCTCCAGTTTCCCGTGAGCAGTCCCCTGGGCGCAGTAGATGGGCCGATCTCATTTCTGATCCTCTTGAAGGGACTTCTGATTCACATGTGCAAAAAGTGGGTAACAGATATTCTAACCAGGATTAGAGGGGCCCTGCCTCCAGCCAGGTGGAGGAGAGGGACAACCGAGTCTACTGGACAGTGTGGATTCGATGGCCTGGCACGTCAGACCCACAGGAATATAAGGCTCTAGTAGACACTGGTGCACAATGTACCCTAATGCCATCAAGTTATAAAGGGGCAGAACCCATCTGTATCTCTGGTGTGACAGGGGGATCCCAAGAGCTAACCGTATTGGAAGCCGAAATGAGTCTAACCGGGAATGAGTGGCATAAACACCCCATTGCAACTGGCCCAGAGGCCCCGTGCATCCTTGGTATAGATTATCTCAGAAGGGGGTATTTCAAGGACCCAAAAGGGTACCGTTGGGCCTTTGGTATAGCTGCATTGGAGACGGAGGAGATTGAACAGCTGTCTACCCTGCCTGGTCTCTCCCAAGACCCTTCAGTTGTGGGGTTGCTGAAGGTTGAAGAACAACAGGTGCCAATTGCTACCACGACGGTGCACCGGCGGCAATATCGCACCAACCGAGACTCCCTGATCCCCATCCATAAGCTGATTTGCCAATTGGAGAGCCAAGGAGTGATCAGCAAGACTCACTCACCCTTTAATAGTCCCATATGGCCCGTGCGGAAATCTAATGGGGATTGGAGACTAACAGTAGATTATCGTGGGCTGAATGAAGTCACGCCACCGCTGAGCGCTGCTGTGCCAGATATGTTAGAGCTTCAATATGAACTGGAATCAAAGACAGCTAAGTGGTATGCCACAATTGACATTGCTAATGCATTTTTCTCCATTCCTTTGGCAGCGGAGTGCAGGCCACAGTTTGCTTTCACTTGGAGAGGTGTCCAGTACACCTGGAATCGACTGCCCCAGGGGTGGAAACACAGCCCCACTATTTGCCATGGACTGATCCAGACTGCACTAGAAAAAGGTGAAGCTCCAGAGCACCTGCAATATATTGATGACATCATCATATGGGGCAGCACGGCAGAAGAAGTTTTTGAGAAAGGGAAGAAAATAATCCAAATCCTTTTGAAGGCTGGCTTTGCCATAAAAGAAAGTAAGGTCAAGGGACCTGCGCAGGAAATCCAGTTCTTAGGAGTAAAATGGCAAGACGGGCGTCGTCAGATCCCTGCGGACGTGATCAACAAAATAACAGCTATGTCCTCACCGACTAATAAAAAGGAAACACAGGCTTTCTTAGGTGTTGTGGGCTTTTGGAGAATGCATATTCCAAATTACAGTCAAATTGTAAGTCCTCTCTACCAAGTTACCCGGAAGAAGAATGATTTTAAATGGGGGCCTGAGCAACGACAAGCCTTTGAACAAATTAAGCGGGAGATTGTTCATGCAGTAGCTCTTGGGCCAGTCCGGACAGGACCAGATGTTAAAAATGTGCTCTACACTGCAGCTGGGGAGAATGGCCCTACCTGGAGCCTTTGGCAGAAAGCACCTGGAGAGACCCGAGGCCGACCCCTGGGGTTTTGGAGTCGGGGATATCGAGGATCCGAGGCTCGCTATACTCCAACTGAAAAAGAGATATTGGCAGCATATGAAGGAGTTCGAGCCGCTTCAGAAGTGGTTGGTACTGAAACACAGCTCTTCTTAGCACCCCGACTGCCAGTGCTGGGCTGGATGTTCAAAGGGAAAGTTTCCTCTACACATCACGCGACTGATGCCACGTGGAGTAAGTGGATTGCACTGATCACACAACGGGCTCGCATAGGAAACCCCAGTTGCCCAGGAATTTTAGAAGTGATCACGGACTGGCCAGAAGACAAAGACTTTGGAATGTTGCCAGAGGAGGAGGTGACACGGGCTGAAGAGGCCCCGCTGTATAATAAACTGCCAGAAAATGAGAGGCAATATGCCCTGTTCACTGATGGGTCCTGTCGCATCGTGGGAAAACATCGGAGGTGGAAGGCTGCTGTATGGAGTCCTACACGACTAGTTGC
The DNA here is from genome assembly GCF_947461875.1 of Haliaeetus albicilla. Classification (NCBI taxonomy): domain Eukaryota; kingdom Metazoa; phylum Chordata; class Aves; order Accipitriformes; family Accipitridae; genus Haliaeetus; species Haliaeetus albicilla. The sequence goes on from NC_091516.1 coordinate 42,802,450, forward strand.
AGAAACTGCTGAAGGAGAAGGTGAATCGAGTCAGTTTGCAGAGGTGAAAGCCATCCAGCTAGCATTAGATATTGCTGAAAGAGAAAAGTGGCCAGTGCTCTATCTCTATACTGACTCATGGATGGTGGCAAATGCCCTATGGGGGTGGCTACAGCAATGGAAGAAGGGCAACTGGCAACGCAGAGGTAAACCCATTTGGGCTGCCGCACTGTGGCAAGATATCGCTGTTCGGATAGAGAAGCTAGTGGTAAAAGTACGTCACGTAGATGCTCATGTACCCAAGAGTCGGGCCACTGAAGAACATCAAAACAATCAGCAGGCAGATCAGGCCGCCAAGATTGAAGTGTCTCAGGTAGACCTGGACTGGCAACGTAGGGGTGAGCTATTTATGGCTCAGTGGGCCCACGATACCTCAGGCCATCAGGGGAGAGATGCAACATATAGATGGGCTCGAGATCGAGGGGTGGACTTGACCATGGACACTATCGCACAGGTCATCCACGAATGTGAAACATGTGCCGCAATTAAGCAAGCCAAGCGGCAAAAACCCCTGTCGCATGGGGGGCGATGGCTGAAATATAAACAGTGGGAGGCCTGGCAGATTGACTATATCACACTCCCACGAACACGCCAAGGCAAGTGCCATGTGCTTACAATGGTGGAAGCAACCACTGGATGGCTGGAAACATACCCTGTGTCCCATGCCACTGCCCAGAACACTATCCTGGGCCTTGAAGAGAAAACGGCAACACGGCACCCCAGAAAGAATCGAGTCGGACAACGGGACTCACTTCCGAAACAACCTCGTAGACACCTGGGCCAAAGAACACGGCATTGAGTGGGTATATCACATCCCTTATCACGCACCGGCCTCCGGAAAAATCGAACGATACAACGGACTGCTGAAAACTACATTGAGAGCGATGGGGGGGGGGACTTTCAAACATTGGGATACACATTTAACAAAAGCCACCTGGTTAGTTAATACTAGAGGATCCGCCAATCGGGCTGGCCCCGCCCAACCAAGACTTCCACATACTGTAGAAGGCGATAAAGTCCCTGTAGTGCGCATGAGGAGTATGTTAGGAAAGACAGTCTGGGTTAGTCCTCCCTCAAGCAGAGGCAAACCCATTCAAGGGGTTGTTTTTGCTCAGGGACCTGGGTACACCTGGTGGGTGATGCAGAAGGATGGGGAAGTTCGATGTGTACCTCAGGGAGATTTGATTTTGGGAGAGAATAGCCAGTGAATTGGGCTGTATGATACCTAACTGCTAAATACCCTGCCAGTGCATGTCATTGTATCTATAGTGTCTATATGCCATATCAAGGGTATTACTGTAAGAATTACCCAAATGACTGCGGGATGGACTTTGAAACTAAGCCAAGTACAACAGCGACAGAACTTGAACTGACACCCAGCAATTTCCTCAAGATCAACATCCTCGACCTGCAGAACAAGGGCGTGAGTTGCACCAAATGTACTAGCCACAAGTTCCAGAGGCAGCATACAACAACCCACCATCTCACACCATCTCTCTTATCCTGAAGAACTGTTACAGCAGATGGAGCCCCAAAGTCATGGACTAAATAAAATCAATGGACACATTAGAGGAATAGCCCATACGCTAAAGGAATACCATTCGCGTGTGTGTGTGTGTGCGCGGGGGGACGACGGGGACGGACGCAAGTCCATATACTTATATATATAAGACAAGGAAGTGGTAGTGGTCGATTGGAAAATGTAAGATCTGGGCATGATGTAGATGGTATAGAATAAGGGGTGGATAATGTCCTGGGTTCAGCTGGGATAGAGTTAATTTTTACAGGAACCTGGGAGGTGGGGGGCATAGCCGGGGCAGCTGACCTGAACTGGCCAAGGAGCTATTCCATACCATGTGACATCATGCTCAGTATATAAAGGGGGAGCGGGCCGGGGGGTGGGTTCTTCTTTTCGGTGGGGGAAGTGGCAGAGCGTCGGGTCCCGGGTGGTGAGCAGTTGCACTGTGCATCACTCTTTTTGTATACTTTTTCATTAGTACCGTTGTTGTTGTTGCAATTTCTTTGTGTTGTTCCAGTAAACTGCCTTTATCTCAACCCTCGAGGTTCCAGGTTTGTTTTTTCCTCTCCTCCGTCTTCCCCCCATCCCACCGGAGGGGGGCGGGAGGAGTGAGCGAGCGGCCGCGTGGTCCTTTGTTACCGGCTGGGCTGAAACCACGACACTCTTCTATTAAACCATTCTTATCTCAACCCACGAGTTTTACTTCTTTTCCCGATTTTCTCCCCCATCCCACTGGGTGGGGAGGGGAGTGAGTGAGCGGCTGCATGGTGCTTAGTTGCTGGCTGGGGTTAACTAACGACACCTTGACTGGGGAAAACACAAAAAACATAAAGGTACAGAAATTGCCGATTGAGATTGTGAAAGTTGTGCCAGTGAAGAAGAGACCTGTGCACCTCCATAAACAAACCTCATGCTGACACTGAGATCACTGTAGCCTGTTTGAATAAAAGGGGCACATACATTTTAGCACTTGTGCTTTGGTTTTAGCCTGTTTTTAGTTTGTATTTGGGTGAGGTAGTATTGATGGCACAATGGCTTATCCATTCAAAGATACAGGCTAGCATGTTTCACTTTTCTTTTAGGTTGTACTGGAAGATATTACTCTACAGTTCTCATACTAAAATTCAATTTGCACTTAATCTTTGCATTGAATTACAGATCTTTCAGGGTACAGAATAACCCTACTCTTACCTTATAATTTCATTGTGATATTTGTTTGCTTCCAGACCAGATTATCTTTAAAAGTAAACAAGTAGTTTAAGATGGACATTCAGTTATGCTTCTTCCATAACTTCCTCTTTGGGCCCTTGAGTCTACACATGTATGTAATGGTACTTACTCCTGCAAGAGAAGTTATTTTAGATTGGCAACTACATACATAATTATAGAGGCTGTTGCAAACAATATAGGCACCTGGCTTATTGATATACAGTGTTGTAGATCCAGCTGTGTAGTTGTGTGGCTGAATGTATTTTGGATACCCTTTTTTGTAATGGTGGTGGATGAAGATTAATTCACATTCCTCATGTTGGTTCTGCAGATATGCAAGCTTTCAAACCTGTACTTTTGAATAAATAGTATGGATTGCTTTTACCTGGTTCAGTTACCCTGATGAGACAAAGAATCTCAATTTGTCTCCTAAATTGTTCATTAACTTTTAACAAACCAGATGCATTTGGCATACTCAGGTCTTACTTGGACAATAAGTCATAGGTGCTAAAGACAGAATAGGGAAAACCTTTTTTCTCCAGTGCTTTTGTCCTAAAAAAAAGACCAAAACTCAGAAATATAACAGTGGAAACTTGTGAGTGGCCAATGTTTGTCCCTAAGAGAATGTTTGCAGATGCTTTTCTAAACTCAAATAAGCCAGACGGTTGTGGATAATTGCAGGAGTGAGTCTAATGCACCTGTTTGTAGGGAGAGCAATGCCTCTTGTCATCCAAAAAGATGAGATGTCAGAGATCCCCACTGCAGATGATACTGAAGTGATAAACACTGCCTTGAGTGCAGACCTCTGACAGTTATAAGATGTAGATCAAAACTGGTAATTCACACAGAAAATGCAGTGCAAAGTTTAAAATAGGGAGGGCAAGAATGCAAGACCCCTACAGAAAGGTCCTAGCTTAAATACTTCTTCCAACATTACTACTTGGATCTTCTGTTCTCCCGAAACTAATATTTCAGGATGCCTTTGCAGGCCTTTTTTATTTTCCCCTCACCTGGGAGGCTGCTGGCCTGTGTAGATGATAGTAAGATGTCAGTTAGGATTGACTTGAGGAGAGGAGTGAAAACAGAGTAAGTCATACCTATCAGAACATAAGTTGCTAAAATTGCCTCTTGGCAGATGGTGTACAAACAGAAGTCTCTTACACACTGGAAATGAAATTTTATTAAGAAATCACTTTTTTGTTTTTATCACAAAAAGAAATGTTATGTCTGTCTTTTTACATTCTAGATAAAATGTGTGATCAGATAAGTGATGCTGTTCTAGATGCTCATCTCAGTATTGATCCAGATGCCAAGGTTGCCTGTGGTAAGTACAATAAGGATAGAAAAACAAATTAATGAAGTACAACAAGTAATCCATGTTGATATAACATCCCATGATCCAAAATTCTTGCAATAGCTGGCTGGCAGTCAACACTTCCACAGTCAGTCAAGAGGCCAACTCTGGCACACTGACTCAGAGGAGAAGGGAAGGCAGGAAAAAAGCTGCAAAAAATGAAATACGTAGTACTCCAGTACCAATTAAAAATAATGAAATGTAAGAAATAGATCAGGAGAGGCCAGTAGTATCAGGGAAAACTGTTGTTGACAGGGCTAATGATAATGAGGAATCTAAGAAAATGAGGGAAAAAGAGAACTGAGGAAAGATATATGTCAAGATACATTTCTTTGAAGAGTAAAAGGTGTTAATAAAACTCAAAATCTGGAAGTGCTAAATAGATATTTAATGTGCCTTTACAGAAGCAGGGTGATACCCTTGGTTCACAGGAAGGTAAATGCACAGTTCATTTGAATGTGACTCTGATCAAAGTGGCTTGCCTTTTTTGTGGGACTTTCTATTAGGACTACCCTGTGTTCTACATGGATGTGGACACTAGCAACATCACCTCTTCCAGAGGCTAACATATCATCAAATTGGAATGAGCTGGGTTTCCAAGGGGGAATGGACACAGAAAGGGAATGTGTGTAAAGAGATCTCCGAATGCAGTCATTTTTTTCTTAGAACAAGCCATCGAGGCCATAGGTACAGCACAGAGCACTGGCTGCATCCCACAAATACAGTGATCTACAGTGATTTCATCTGAAAAACCTTATGTGATCCTTGACGCATGAATGTGAGCAGTGAGGAGACTTGGGGGGAGGGTTTAGCATATGTGTTAGACTTGATGAGGCATGTATTTCAGTATTGCAAGTAGTTATGCTTCCAAAACTGCTGAAAAGCTGGAGATGGTAACAGCGAAATGCTGCAAAAATGACAAAGACTGAAAAATGTGTCATAAGAGATGTGAGAAACGTGATCAATTTGTCTTACCAAAAAAGAAGCCTGAGATGTGACATGATTACATAGATAAATGCCTGATTTCTGTAACCTGTTGGGAAAAAAACATACCAAAACTGCTGTCTGGAGTCAGAAAACTTGTATAACATTAAAGCGTAAGTCTGGAAAGATAAATTAGTTGACTAGACTCAGAGTTTGCTAAAAAAGTAGTGGCGTGGAGAACAGAAAGCAGTTATGGCACTCAGTACAGGTTTTACTGGGTGAAGATTAGAATTTCTGTTTAGTTGTGCAGGCTTTCCCTCAAAGTTTCAGGAAAAAAAAATCTAAAGCGTTATGCAAGTACTAAGTCACTGTAACACTGTATTTTAAAAAACTACGAAACGTAGTTCACAGGGGTGTTGAAACTAGATTCTGTCTACCATTAGAAAAATGTATCTGTGGTTCTCTGAGTTTTATTTACTGCTTGGACTTTTCAGATCAGCAAGTTTTGCATATGAAGTTCTGAATTATTACACTGGCACTACCTCATTTCAGCAGGATAGAGCTGGTGTCTCTTTGTGCTGCCAACAAACTGGGTAGCAGTAAAGTCAAGTGAGAGAATACTGGCTGCAAGTAGCATAAAGCAGAAGGCAGATTAATTATTCTACTTCCTGTCTAAGTGAAGCCAAATGCTTTCTTGAAAAAAAAGTCTTTCCCAGTGTGCCCAACAAATGGGATTCAAGAGAGAAAATTTAACTACCCGTAAAAGAAGACAGTACAAAAGAGAAGGTGGAAGTTTCAACCTACTAATGGTGTTCAAAATATTCTTTTTGGGAGACTTAAACGTGTAAGAAATCACCCCCCAGTGAAGAGCCCAAAACCTTAATACAGTAACTTTCTCTTGGGTAGAGCAGATGGGGGTGTTGCTTGGGCTTACTTGTAAGTTGCAGCTATAGTGCAGCTCCTGAGCTGTGTTTTCTTTTGGTTGAATTAAATTTCAGTCAGAACAGAAAGCAGTCAAAGGTAGGAAGATGAATCTTTCTTATCCTGATACTAAAAAAGCATCATCATGTCGTGAAGTCTTGCATCACCATCAAGCTTTGCTTAGCTGTATGGGTCTGGAAGAGTTTCTAGGGACTGTTGGTGGTGACTGCAGCCTTAGTCTTCCACTTCTCTAAGCCCCAGGTCCCCAACTTTGTGTTCTTCCAGAAAGGCTTCCCGTTTTTGTAATGACCACAATGGAAAAGCTAAGAGCCATTCTTCTCTGCCTCCCACCTGTAACATATGATCTCTTCCCCTTGTGCGGGATTCACAGCACCATGCATGCCTTGCACACGTAGGTGGTCTGCTAGGGTGCGGCAGACAGGAACAGCGCTGCTGGTCAGTAGAGCAGGGGCACAAGACTGGGTATGAAAACAAAGGTACCAGGATACCCTGCACTGTAGTGGGGATACACAATAACCTGGGGTTGATGTGCTGTATACATTTAGGGCTACTGCATTATTACAGACTCTCACTGTGTCCACAGTGTAATTCAGAGATACCATGTCAGCTAGGATGTAGCTTAATTGTTCAATATAGACTAATTCCTCTTGCACATAAGCAGAGAAAGCTTGCCCTATGCTAAATTCTCAACTGCTTGTCTAGATTATCTAAGATTAGCTGCCAGTTAAAGATGGCTTGATTGTCTTTATGTGATGCTGCAGTCCATAGTTGTGCAATTTTATATTCCTGCCTGTAATACTTAATCTTGAAATCAGATAAAATTATTCAAATGAGATGGTGATTGGATGATAGAAGTGATGGATGAAATTTAGTGTAGGCTAATGCAAGGGGGAAGGGAGCAATCTTAGCCCCATGTAGAGAAAGTAAGGTTTGCAGTTCACTGCTGGCATTCAGAATAGAGATTTTGGGGTTGTAATAGACATATGTTTCTGAGAAAAGAGTCAGTGCTCAGCAGCAGTAAAAACCCAAGCTGACTGTTAGGGCTTGCTGGGAAAGGAATGAAGAGTGGAACTGAGAACATCATTAAGTCATGTAAATCCATGGTTGCCTTGGTCTTGAATACTGCATACAATCTGTTTCTCTTTCCCCATCCCCAAAAAAGGCTATAGTAAGATTGTATGGCAAGAGTAATGAATATGATCATAGCCATACAGTGTCTTTCAGTGAATAGCCTAGGCCTTCCCAGCCTGGAAAAGAGAGGACTGAATGGAATATGAAGTAGAGCTATACAGTTGTAGGCCATATTGATGTGGTGAATTTTTGTGATTGTTTGCTCTATGTTCTCTATGTTTTAACATAAAATGGAAAAGTTTGGAGACCAGGTGGATGCTTGAAACAATGAAATAAAATATGAAATGATTCTGCACAAAATTTTTAATGAAGTAGCTTAGCTTCTTGCTCCAGGATGCTGTAGATGTTAAAAGTTTTCATGGTTGCCAGGGGCAGCTGCGTGAATTACTGTAACAAAAATCTGTCAAAGACTGGTAATGCTGTTAATAAATGATGTCCCCTTAGCTTCAGGAAGACCCTGAGCTGAAATTGTTGGAGACCAGGGATATATTTGGAGAAATAGCACTATATATTTGACGTGTTCTTATAGACGTTTGCTGCTGGCCACTGTGGAGATAGGGTAATTGGGTAAGGCGGACACCCTCCACACACACTTGTGGCCATTTTAATGTTCAGTATCAGCTGAAGAGAAGAGTGATTGCACACAGACCTATAGGTATGCTAAGGCTTTACACTGAGTTTCCCCTATGACTAATCCTTTGTTCATAGAACCATCTTCAGGATCAACCTGTGTAACTGTAAAATAGCAGTAGTAAAATTCTGATGTTTCATCTTTTTTCTGCAGAGTGTGTAGCAAAAACTGGAATGGTTTTGCTTTGTGGAGAGATCACATCCCAAGCTATAGTAGATTACCAACAAATTGTAAGAGAGACCCTTAAGAGGATAGGGTATGATGACTCTTCCAAAGGTGAGTGAGATCCTTCATGTGTTCATTCTTGGGTCTGTTCTGCATGTGGCCAAATTAATATTTTTATGATCTTCTGGAAAATAAAATGAAATGTGTATGCAGGCCTTGGAGAAAACTGCGCAGATGTTGATATGCGTTTTTCAGTGCCTGGTACTGAAGGAGCTGTTTTAAGGTGGCATACTTGTAAAAGACTTATTCTTGAAAGTGCCAGGTACCTCTTGGTTCTCTGATGCAGAAGAACTAGTGTTTGCACAAATGTCAGAAGGGGGTTACATCTGCAGGTTTGTACAGTGAAAGCTTTAACACTGATGTTCCTTGTCCTTGGGGTGCATAAGCCTATGACACTTGAAGTTCACACCCAAGGGAATTCTTTATGTGTTCTTAAAATATTTCCCAAAGTAGCTTCCTTTCAGCAGTTGAACCCGTTAAATGATTATTCCCCTTCAGTCTTCCCTTTTCATGCATGATATATACAGCTTTTCTATAATTCTATTGAACCCTAGAACCTACTACAAGAAAAACTGAATCCCAGTTTCTGGTAACATTCTCCACAATCCTCTCCCAGCTTTAATACCTAAATGGTTTGAACCCTAGTCATCATAAGCAATGTAACAAGCTTTGGTGGGGCAGCTTGTAGGATTATACTTATCCTCTCAGTTTCAAGAGCTCAAGTTTGAACTAATACCACTAACTTGCCCACAACCCGGGACTGTTACCGAAATGTGCTGATTGTCTGCTTCTATTAGCAATACGAAATGTTGTATAGGAAGCTTACATGCTTAGAGTTTTAAAAGTTTTAGCCAAGATAACTAGATAATCCCTAAAAGCTTCTCCACCAATTTGTAAACTCTCAAGAAAGTATGACCTAACTTTACAAAACTCCCTTCACTAGGACTGGACTATAAGACTTGCACAGTTTTAGTGGCCTTAGAACAACAGTGTAAAGAGATCAAGCATGCTGTCTCCCATGGCAAGAGTGACGATAATATTGGAGCAGGGGATCAGGTAATGTGACTTAATTCCAGACACTTATTCAAATTTAGTTTATGCACAAGCAGCTAGAATTGCATTGTACGAGAGCCTTTCCTTAAAAGCTATTGTGCAGTGTAAGAATTAGCAGCTTAACACTGTGCACTCTCTTAATCATCAGAAGTGAAAAAAAGTAACACGGCTTTCACTAGTTTCAGTGAAAGTGGCTTTTCCCATATCCAGTGGCCTTACTGGATAGAGCTACAATTAAGCTTTTTATCAGCTGGTGTCAGTTTCTGGTCTTTCAAGTCCTTTGAGTAGCCTGGTTTTACTTCTTAGGCATCAAATGCTATGTTATTTTAGTTGTCATGCATGGGGAGAAGATTGAGCAGTGTTTATGAGCTTTATGTCTATTAAGCATTGTAATGGATTCTTATGGATGCTTAAGGCAGAGCCATTCTCGGGAACCAGACCGTGCTGTGGCTGTGATTCTTGTGCATGCAGATACACAAATGTTATTTCAGGCTGGCTATATGTCGAAGTGTATTCACTCTGCATGTTACTGCTGTCTCTTTCTAGGTTTGGGCAGTTTTAAAGTACTGTGTGGCAAAGACAGGTGCAGAAATGGAAAGAGAACGTGGAAATGAGTGGCTTATTTCCCTGTTTTTCAATGTAGTTCCCTGTTTTTCAATGCAGGGTTTGATGTCTGGCTATGCCACTGATGAAACTGAGGAATGTATGCCCTTAACACTCCTCCTGGCACACAAACTGACTGCAAGCATAAAGGCTCTGGAACGGAATGGAACATGGCCCTGGGTTAGACCAGATGGGAAAACACAGGTTCGTAACGTAGTTGTATAAACTGTAAGGGTAAGAAACAATAGAAATAATTTACCCTGTCTGCTACTAAATCTAAATTCATGTTTGTCCAAAATGGTGCTGTCATTTTCATGTTCCAAGGTGGTGTGAGTTTCATAAGGTACATTTGTAAGTAGCACACATGGTTTGTTTAAACTGTTCTATTAGCATCTTAGCAGGTTTCTTCAAAATAACACTTGTATTTTGCTTCTTCTCCCCTGGAGATTAAGCAGATTAACAAATTACTGACAATCAGCTGCATTTTTTTCGAATAAATATCAGCATTCCAGAAGCATGGACTGGGATAGTGCTGTGGGTTCTCAGTTAAAACAGAACTATTCTTGATTCAAACCTCATGTATACTGTGTCTGATCAGTGGTCAGAGCCACTGACAGCTGTGTTGCACAGCTGAGTGGATGAGTCACTGAGCCTACTATAAGAGTGAGGCACTTTAGCAGTCTCAAAGGCAGTTTTGTGTCTTCCAGGCTGTGAAATCTGCAGGAGAGGAAAGGAAAGCCATACGTGTGGCATTTCCAAGACAGCAAGGTGTTTCAGTCTTAATTTCTGTTGCTTAGTGGGGATGAGCTGCATTGAGTTATACTGCTGCTGTTGTTGCAGTGCAACATGGATTGTGTCCTCTCTAGGTTACAATGGAATACAGGGAGAGTAATGGCGCAGTGGAGCCCATCCGAGTGCACACACTTGTGATTTCAGTACATCATGCCCCGGACGTACCTCTACAACAAGTACAGAAGGAGCTAATGGAGAAAGTTGTTAAAGAAGTCATTCCAGAGAAGTATCTTGATGAGGACACGATTTATCATCTCCTTCCAAGTGAAAAGTTTGTAGAAGGTGGTCCTAAGGTATGGTACTTTGAAAGAGGATGGCCTATACAGACTTGTATTCTACTTTGCCACATGCTTCTAAATGTTCTCTTGAACAAAAGTGCAATGAACTGATGTACCTTTAACCAGGAAAGCCTGTACATTTTCAGGGAAGCTTCAATCATTTTGCTGGAGTTTTCCTACTGGACAGCTGGCAAACTGAAGCTGTACCTGCGTAGACAGCCAAATGGATTATTGGATCTTTGTCAGATTATTGGATCTTTGTCTTGCTTCCAGAAAGTATTTTAAATGACCAAAAGCCAGCTCTGAAGTTACACGCTAAAATGCCTGACTGCAAGTATCTCTTCACTTTCACAATAAAAATCAAAACCAGAAATAACAACAGATCCGATCTTCTACATTGAAATTATTCAGAAAGCTGAACAAATTTCAAGGGAGACCTTAAATGTATTAAGACTCAATAGTCATTAGAATTTGACATGTGTTCTGCTTTCCAGGTGCTGGTACTAGGTAAGCAGGTCATTGCTGTGAAATTGTAAAACATTTTGTTACACAAAACTGTCTAGTTTTGTATAAAGAGTTCCATGAAGGACTAAAACTACAAGGTGTGTTTATGATCACACTGGAATGATGTAGGGATCCTGCTTTCATTGAAGAATAAATGTCAGCTTTACTCCCGTATTACTTACTTGGGGTTTAGTGGATTAACACAGTTTATCGTCTTTCAGAATGGAGTTTCTCAACAGTCTGGAGTTCATTTATCAGCTTGCCATCACCAGCTTTGCTAATCTGACAGAAAGGCAGTTAATTCTCTGCTGGTTGGACAGTTGGATCAGCTCATCAAGTTGTAGGAGGCAGACAGAAGTCCATGCAAGAGGGTGGGACTCCATTATTGGCGGCACTTGGGTACCAAGTGCTCCTTGTGCCACTTGTGAACCATTAAGGTGAACTCAGCACTCTTGTGCTGGCAGCACTGAGCTGCAGCTTTAGTATGTGTATCTAAGTGAAGCTTGTTAACCTTTTAGATCTTATGGGATCTGTTCTTCAGGAGGGCTTTTGTCCTAAATTCTTGGCCGCCATCAAGTGTTACTGAGTGAAGTCATTGGCCAGTAATCCAGAGACAGTATTTAATGATTGCTGATTTGAAGGGATTGCAACGTTTGTGATGTTGTGCCACATTCTTATCAGTCTTCAAAAGTGACTGCAGCACAGATGGCTTAATACATCTCTGAAAAATACTCCAGTCATGTAGACCTTATTCATTAATTAAACAGTTGCATCTGAAGGTGAACACTGAACAATGGGTCATATCTGTGGCAAATACAAAACAAAGCTATACCCAATAACCCAGTATGGGACTGGGTAAACTGTTGTGTCTCATGAATGTATTCAATTGTTTGTCCTGCAGAGTGATGCTGGATTGACTGGCAGAAAGATCATTGTTGATACCTATGGAGGCTGGGGAGCCCATGGTGGAGGTGCATTCTCTGGAAAAGATCCCTCCAAAGTTGATCGTTCTGCAGCATATGCAGCTCGTTGGATCGCAAAATCTCTGGTGAAAGCTGGTCTCTGTAAAAGAGTACTAATCCAGGTAAAAGCAACTGTGAAAGTAATACACCATAACAGAAATTCTGTCTCGTGTGGTCAGCCCCTCAGAACACATACTACGATCACAGCCCCACTCCAGTTTCAGAAAAGCTCTTCTCATACTAGATTGGGGCTCCAGGAAGTTTCTCTTGGGGGTGTGGTATTAAGGGGTCCCCCTATGAGGAAAGCCAAAGACACAGGCCAGGAAGGTCCTGAAGCAAGGAGTGTGTTCACAGTGGTATTTTTTCTGCAACTGTTGCCATCCCTGGTTTGGGTACTTCTTTGCATCATCCTTGCTTTTACTTCCAGCAAGTCCAGTGATCCTCTGCACACACACACATGGCCAGCACTCCAACCTGGGCTGCACAGTACATTACAGGGTTACGTTAGCAGTGTCTAGACGTAGTTGTGCAACCTGCTGTACTATATGGTCATATTAGTTGTAAATTAAACCATTTTAAACTGTAAGTTACCCTGAGTTCTCTACTGTGTGTTCCTAGTATACTACTACGGTGTAACGTGTGATTAAAAGCAAAATTAAATTGTTTTTAAGAGTTTAAAACAAGAACTTTCATCAGTCTTCCACGCTTAGAAGAAATGCACTTCCTTCTTTGTGCATGAATATAAGTCTAAGAAGTCGAAAGACATGTTTTATTGACCCCTAGACACTTTCATCATTAAACACGAACCCAATATGAATGCTAAACAATTGAGGTTTGTCTAGGCAGTTTGCAATACTAGTTTATACACACACTTATTCTGAGTAGCTGCTGTGTAGTAACTTTAACCTAGTGCAACAAATTACTACAGTAAAAAATACAGTGATCTGGCTGATGTTTTGCTGCAGAGGTGTGTTTAAAACCTTTTATTTTCTCCGTGGATCAGAGGAGAGGCCTACTGGATGTGGTTACAATCAATGACATCATATTATCCAAACATCCCAATTAGGAACAATTTGGAGTTAGTCTAAGATTTGGAGTTAGTCAAGGAAAGGGTAGATTGGGAACGAGCCAAGCACAAATAGTGATGGTTCACAAATTGTTGATAATTTTTTTTTTTTTCTGAGGGGACAGAAGACAAATTTCTTATTTCTTGATATGCACATTCTGAATGGCATTTATGAACATATACATTACTGTCTTAATTCCCGAGTTAGGTGGGAATGTTGTTATCCCAGTAATTCCCAGAGACCCTCCTTAAATACCTAAGCCTGATTCTAGATAAGGCAAGATTGATTTTTTTAACAGCAAACTATGGAGATGTCAGATATTAGCAGTGAAGGTAAGATGGGAGGAGAAGAGGAGGATGGGAGAGCAGAAAAGCAAATGTCCTGTGAAGTCATAGAAGGCTAGATTAAAGATTAACAAAAGGAAAAATGTATCAAGTGGAAATGCAAAAGTGTTTTCCAGCCCCTTAGTGTCTGTGTGCTGCACTAAGACCTTGCCAGCCTCCACTGAGACAATTGAGCTGGCTCTGCTATAGATATTTTTTCTGTGCTAACCACCTTTTCATACTGAAAGGGCAAAATGGATAATGGAGAGAACTGCAGGCTTATTAGCTGTATTATTACCACAAATACCATGTAGGCTTTATTTAGTGTGATACAGAATTGTCAGCTTATTTGTTAATGAAAAACAGACTTAGCATGATCTCAAAATTATCTCAAAATTAGCTAAGGGGAAGACAGTCATGATTAGGGCTGTTTCTAACAAAAATCAATTCTTGGTTACTATTAAGTATATAAATAGATCTGAGCCGTTGGACTACTACTTCCTGAAATCTGTAGAAAGCAGACACAATGAGGAAGACCAGTGAAAGCAAAACATATTTTCATCCAAATACACCAAGATGGAAGAAAATGAAGTGTATGTTAGCCTATACTGCGGCAGGACTGTATTTTGGAAAGGGACTGAATGATAAAAGTAAATACATTTCCAGAGAACGTGTCTGCGCTGTGCTGTGCTGTGCAGTGTTGTGCTGAAAAAAAGCTAATGTGATTCTTGGATGTCAGAAAGGAGCTATAGAGCTCCTCTGTCCTCCTTTGAACGAAGTGAAATTACAGGGAATACTTCTTGGGTTACTTTGTCTGCTTCAGATAGCTGTGTTTTAAAAAGCAGATGGAAATATTGGATGAAGTTCCAGGGAGTGCACAGAAATAACTTACTCTGGGAATACAAGTCTGAGTGCTTTAGGAACATGGAGCCTTTTCTCATCTTGTCCTAGATAATCTTTTCTCTGCCTCAGAAAAAAACCCCAGAAATATTTGTAGATCTCAGAGTCTCCAGTCTCAAAGGCATGAAATCCTTTTGTCTAGCTGCGGCTGAAGGACACAGAATGGTGGTATCTGAGGATCATTAGAAAGTACCTCTTTTGCTTTTAAGGAATGTCACTTGGGTCTGATATTTGACCAGGCTGAGCATTCTCCAAGGAAAACAGATAATTTTCTAACATAAAAGACAAATAGCAAAAAAGTTTCTCCTAGCTTGCTTTATGCAGAAAAGGTGTGCATAAAACCTTCCCCTGATACATAAGATGAGCCTTTCATTTCTCTTAAGCAAAAAGTAGGAAGGACTGTTTTAACTGTGTTTCGGTTGTTATGCATGTGTTCTACAGCTATCATATGCTATCGGTCTGAGTCATCCTCTTGCAATCTCAGTGTTTCATTATGGAACATCAGACAGATCTGAAGAAGAACTGCTTGAGATTGTGCAGAAAAACTTTGATCTACGCCTTGGAGCTATCATAAGGTTTGTGGGCTATTAGTATTTACGGAAGGGAATAATGTTTTCAATGCTGTCTTTAACATTTAATGTTAAAAAGTTTCTGGCTCCTAACCTCATGAAAGTCATCTTCATCATAAATCTCTAATTGCTGTCATTTCTGCTTTTCCCTCGCCTACTCACCCAGTACAACATACAAGGGCCAATTAATAAATCTGGTCACAAAACGTACTAATAAGTAAGACAGGTCCAAATTACACCAGTAACCCTGGTAGTGTGCTACATTGTAGTTCACTAGCCAGGTGGCAGTGTGCTTGGTAAAGTAGAATTTAAATTTAACATTAGATGTAGTTAGGCTTTCCAGTCTGTTTACAGGATGTGTAAGACTCCTAATCCCTGCCTTATCTGGAAGGCACAAGAAATATTGGCTCTTTCTGAAAGAAGTACCAGGCTAAGAATCATCTCCCTGCCTTTGATCCTTAGGTGGCAACAACTTGTGAGACAGCTGCCACAAGATGGAAAGGTTCTGGTGCTCTCACTTCACAAGCAATCCCGTTAAAATGAGTGGGATGTTCTGTGCTACTATTTGCCCTTGCTCATGCACAGAAGCTGAGTGTCACCCTACCACAATAGTGACAGGATGGTGTTTGCTGTTGCTGTTCTGGGGATTTTGGCCATTAGCCCAGAAGAGAAAAGAACATCCTCAAGTGACTAGCTTCTTCATGAGGTGTAAGTGTAACCTACCTTATCTGCATCAGAAAAACTGAACACTGAGAGCCTGTCTGTAGCTGTCATGCATTCTTCTGCAGCCTGTTTGAAGCCAACTAAACTTAATTAAAAAGGAATTCAGGTTTCTTAAATGCTCTCTTAAGATTTGGTAAGCCACTGAAATATTCTATGCATTTAAAAAACAGAAAAAGAATAAAAATCCTGTCATGAGATGAGCTGTCTTTAAGTGAAAATTCAGTTGTGATCAGAAGTGTCATGCAGTCGGAGAGGACAAGAAAACCCAAACCTACTTACATGGCCTCCTGCAGCCAACCCAGCTATATTCCTTTCTGGAATGTTTCTGAACCTGAAAAAGCAGGTCTTTAGGCAAACATAATCCTTATGCTTAAAGAAGCATGGGAATTACCCTTTTCTTTGAGAGAAGAAAGGGCTGGAGGAGAAAAGCAGATCAGCACCTGTCCTTATCAGCAGTTAGCCACCTACATTCCAGGGAACTGTAATTTGACCCTAGTATTTTTCCTTCTTTTTCTCCCTTTCATGACTAACTCATATAATGCTTTATATGAACTCTTAGGAGGTAGAATCTCTTGCCTATTTGTAGGACAGCTTCCTAAGACCTAATGGTACAAGCTTATCTCAGTCCTGAAGAACTTTTGAATCTCTTGGCTGATTTTCACCAAACTTTACAGGCTGGACTTCTTAAAAGTTTCATGAAATATGCAATTAATGGAGAGAAACACTATCTCTTTGCTTTTCTAAGGGAGTAGCCACACTGTAAGCTCACCCTTTATTAAACTCTGTGAAATTGACGTGGGAGCTCAAGCCTGAGATAGATACCAGCAAGAAGCTGACTCCATGCAGAAAGGAACCACTTTGTCACTTTGAGCAATGCAAGTTTTAAGACCTTTGTTCCAAAATGCTAAAACATACATGTTAGATATCTCATTATTCGAAGAACATGCTTGTAATGATTCACTTCTCTTTTAAATCCAGAGCTATTAATGTCATTCTAGTCTCTATATTCCAGAGGAATCTTGAGCGTATTTGACTCTGAGGGGAGAAATGTCAACATGTTAGTGAAGTCTCTTTTTTTCCCTTAAAAAAAGGAAAGACATTTCTGACAAGCTATATCAACATTTTCCTCGTGTAGCCAGCCTTTTGCATTCCTTTTCAGAATGCTTCCTGAATATACATGCTGAGGGTAGAGCTGACATTTTTAATAGTCAGAGATAATGCAAGGCATTATGGCAACTTCTGTTGCTACGTAATGTTTTCCAAGTGTTATCAGTTCACAAGTATAATCAAATCTCTTCTTTGCCTTTGTCATTATGACAGTTCATTGCCATCAGTAATTTGTGTGGTGGTTCCCAGACACTTTCCTTGATTCGGTGTGCTCAAAAATGCTGCATTTTTAAAATGCATTATCACAGCCCTGGAAGTGGTGAAGGCCGTAAGGGAGTAAGAAAGCAGGCAAAAACATGAGCATTGTTTAGTGAATGTTTCCTTGTTAAATGTTACCTCACAATTTTTAAAATCCTGTAAATGGTGCTGGCTATCCATTCTAATCAACTATGCACCAAAGTACTTCATGATGTCTTTCTTTTCATGTAGTCAGCACTCACATTTTGATGGCTTTTGTATTAGGGTCAAGCACAAATGACTGTAGTAGCCATTGCAGCATGTGATCATGTTGCACAAAATATTACTTGAAACAAAACTTAGCTGCTGTACCTCATAAATGACCCTGTAAGTGCAAGAATGTGAACTCTATTCACCATCTAAAACGTATTCATTACCCTGTTAGTATTTGTGGTTCTTTCCTTCTTGCCATTCCTCCACCAATTTTCTCTCCAGCAGGTGATGATATGAATCTATTTTAAGTGTGCTTTCAAAGATAATTAAACAACATAACAACAAATAGAAGAAAGCCCAAGTAGAAGAAAATATTTCAGGCCTTTCATGAAATGAAGAGAAACTTCTGTGTAGATACCTGTAGCTAATCATTTAGCAGAGCTTCAATCTGCTGTATTATGCAGGCCAAAAAGCAATAATCGTGACTTTCACCTTCATTATTTATCTAGCCATAATTAGTGTTAAGCCCTATTATAAATGGTGACTTTGTGCATCTATATAAGTAGTTAAACTTCCACAGTTACCCAGTCTACTAGATTATCATCTTTGGCTGATTCTTTTGAGATCAGCATTGTCTTTCTGGCACAGTAGCATTAGAAAGTATTCTATATTACACTTGCAATAACAGAAAACACATTGATGCTTGCATAGTTATAGTTGAACTTTATTCCAATTGTAATGCTTCTGCACTGTAATGCTTATAAAGCCTAACTGCATACTTACCGCATCTCTGATACATTTGAAGAAAGCTGACTGTTTCTAGTCACTTTAAAATTGAAACCATCAGCTCACTACCTTTCCTGCTGTAAATCCGTGTGATTGTGCAAGGAAACAACACCTAGGTTTTATTGTCTTTCTTCCAGGGATAATACTGATTATCCCTCTGATGTGTCTAAATCATAATATACATTGGAGTAGAGTTAAGTGTAAGACTTGCTTTTTTTTTCTTTTCATTAAGGGAGCTGGATTTGAAGAGGCCAATCTATCAAAAACCAGCATGCTATGGGCACTTTGGGAGAGAAGAATTTACATGGGAAATACCCAAAAAGCTTGTGTATTAAGATTTTCAGAATGTTTCATGTAACTGACAGGTGGTTTAATAATCAGGTAAAATTTCAAGCTGTTCAAGAAAAGACTGTATCTACTGTTTTTTAAATGGCATTCTGTAGTTAATAGATTTACTTAAAATGATTCGTATTTAATTTCTAACTTTCATAGTGGCCTCACACTTTAAATGCATGCTGGTCTATCTAACATACTCTTCAGCTTTGTCTTTGGTAACGTGTGAACAATTTAGGCCTTTGGATGTTATCAGATACTAAGTGCACAGATGGTTGTGGAAGCTGAAGTCATTCCTGTTCTGCCAGGGAAGTCCACTACTGCCTACCCAGTTAACTTTGTACTGAAGTACATGGAAGTTGGTGAGGTAACTTCCAACAGCTCCCTGTAAGAGGAAAGCAGTATTAGCACAAATTGCCATAATTACTTGGGCCAGGACTTCCATCACTACAGCTTTAGTTATGGTCCTTCTAGTCCAAGCAAATTAGTAAAAAAACCCATTTTGAAACATTGTTCATTGTAACCCTAAATATACTTAGCTATAAGGTAGTGTTATCTGTTTGCTTTTAACATTACAGTTTTGTAGGTGAATCTGTGAAAACTGATGAACTCCTGTGTTGTAATTCTTTTATTTATTTATAGTTATTCCTTCTCAAACTGAAATTTTCCATGTCTGCATGAATTGGAATTGGCTATATAAAGTTTCAATTAAGTTTCATTTGGTCACTTCTGAAATGTAAAAAAAAATATGTAAAAAACAATTGTAGGATATTCCCTTCCTTTGACTTCTCTGGCTGAAAGCACAAAATGGAGAGAGAGAATTCAAAATAATTTACCTTCTCTTCAAGAACTAGAGAGGCTGAAAAGGTTTGTATACAGAAAGTAGTGATTCTGGCAAACAAATTTATCATCAAATCACAAACTAAGATAGAATGTTGGAATGCTGTGACCGCTTTTACTTAGTATCAGGGAATTTTAAGAGACAATTAAGCAATATGGCTACCCCATCCATCCCCAATAAGGGAAAAATATAGGCTTCAGTGGTAAATCTAATCAAATGCAAGTAGCTGAATATAACATTAGTCTCAAGCAAGTTTTGAAAAGCTGATTGCTTTCACATAAAGACCAATTGATCCACTGCTCCTTTGACAGACCAGAGCTGAAGTGAGGTCACTGTATGGCTGTACCTGCGCCTTACCGGGCCTGGTACAGTTAACCTGATCTAGCACAGTGGCCCTGCAGTCAGTCTTGTGACCTACAAAAAACACTTTTTTTTTTGTTCTGTAAGAAACTAAATTCATTTCTGGAATAAAAGCTGCAAATTTTTTGTGGGCTTTTTTCCAGTTTTTTATTTAATGACAAATTTTCCTTTTTATCACAGGACCCTGGACCCTGCCTTTGGCTGAAACTAATCCAGTTTAGTATGCACAGGGCCATGTAGACATCAAACGTGTCATTAACCTTTAATAAAATTTGTTCAAATTGGTATTGTCTAGGGAATAGTAAACTAGCTTGCTAAAAATTTTGAAATGTCAGCATAACTTCCGATTTAGTAATATAGGGGTACAATGTTTAAATGGCAGAGATCACTGTATGGTAAACTGACTATAATGACCTTTTGAAAGAGAATTCAGTAAATAGGCATATAGTCTCAATTTTACAGCTGTCTCAATTACAATTATCAATTTTATTGTCATCATACTTCACCCTTCCAAAGTTGAATAGTGCTTTGGTAAGAAGCTGTGATGCGAAGAGCATTTTGATGAAGAAAAAGTCTCTTGTTAAATTTAACAAGGAAATGATTTGTTCAGTGGAGGTGGCTCTTAATCATTGTTCATTGTAAAAAAAAAAAAAAAAGCAGATCTTAGGCCTTTCTGTTAGACAGCTGGAGCGTACAGGAGCAAATTGGAACACGGTGTGTTTCAGACAGTAATAACACATTTCTGCAACACTTCTTTCACCTTACTCTCTGGCTTCCTATAAATAGACTTCGAGATCAAAGCTACAGACCTTTTCTTCAAGGAGTTAGATAGTCTTTGTCTCCAGATGACAAATCTTTCTTTCCCCTTGTTGTTGATTTGTGTTTCAAAGTAGCTAGAAGCCCAGCTGCAGAAGAAATCCCTAACCACAGACTGGAACAGGTACAGTATACATCCAATCTCCAGAGATCCTGCCTACAAATTTTAGCAAGTTTTCTAATAAGTAGTGAATTAGTTTTACTTACATAGGGTAGCTAATTTGCCCTACATAAACTTTTTTCTCAAGAACAGCAAAAGACATATGCCTTGTTCGAAACAAGCAAACAGAGAAAAGCTATCTCTGCTGAATTTGTAGCATCTAATCCAAAGTCAGAGACAAAACTATTGCTCCACAAAACCAGTGAAGTAATTTTCTTTGAATGATTGGCATGTTTTCGCATTATCATTCTAGAAATCAATCAACAGAGCTGGAACCTCAAAAATAAAAAAGGGTGCCCAAATCAGGCATAAGCATTAAAATGGCAGTCATTGCTGAAAGTTTAGCTAAATTATAATGTAGCCTACATACACAAGGATCAATCAAAATATTTTTATTTCCAAATGCTGCAACTATTGCTTTATTAAACTTGTTATTTTAATATCAAAGGAACAGGCTCTTCTTTGAAATACGTGGTTACGCTATGTTATAAAAATCTTCCAGAATATAATGGCTCATCGTCTAAGAAAAAAATTATAATTACACATCAGAAGAAGAACACAATAGTTTATGCATTGTGTTTTGCAACTTCATCCAAAGTATGTATAGATATTCAGCTAATACAAAAAAGCTACATGAATGAAGAATCTGTATTGCAGAAAATTACTTGGGTGTACTGTACACTGTAACAAGTGGAGGTATTAGTGGCTGTTCTAGAAAATGATTTTTTCAAATAGTGGATTTGGATGGGCACTTCCAAAAGCCAATGGATGATTCTTACTGGATTGCATGAGGCAGAATTAAACCTAAATCTTTCAAAGGGGCATAGCTTCACTCAAACCTAGACTAGCCAATTAGGGAAGAAAATGAATGAAACAGAAGTGCCAGCTCGGCTCTGAAAATGCTTTTTGTATACTTCTGGTCTCAGAAGAGATGAAGAGTCTCTCCATGCAAAATGAAGACATTAAATTAAGAAAGGTCAAACCCGTTCTGTTTGCTTTGTGTCAGGATTAGCTTTGTGACTTATGCTTTTGGAGTACATCACAAGAGCAGCTGCACTAAAAAATACAAACCCTGGAGATGTATTTAATCTTCCTTCCAAGGTGTACTTTTGAAATAGTTTTTCAGCTGTGCTGAACCTAATAAACCCTACCTAGAGCCATGCAGACATTATTATATATGCCGTTTTCCTAGCTATATTTTGATTAAATGCTATATAGAGAAATGCAAAGTAGAATGCTAATTCATTACTATTTAATTCATTTTATTCCTAAGGAGCTGAAAGCAATTACTGAAATGGAAATTAAAGTGCATATCTTTTATTACATGCTAATAGAGAGAATGAACTTTTCATGTAATAATTCCTAAGTTTATAGCTTTGCCCTGCCTTGACGTGATGATACAAAAGGAAATCCCTTCTTTACCACCTTCCCCATGCAAGATTTTTGGCCAGAATGACCCTTGGCTCATTCTGGGTGAGGCTGTAGAAGGAAGACGACTGGATGAGAGTTAAAGCAGGAAGGCTGGAGCAGAGCTTTTTCATCAGGAGCTCAACCATCCTGCAGCAGTCCAGTGTGGCTGTCAGAACTGGGATGCAAATTAGTAACAGATGGCACAACCTTGTTTTCCTGTGCTTTTCAACAGGGATGATGCCAGCTTATAAATGGATAAGCCTTACTGCCTTTAACAACTTCAAAAAAAAAATCCATAGGCCTCTCAAGCTGCATAAACAAAAATAAAACATAACTCTTTTTGGCCAAGTACTGTTGAAAACTGGAGCATTTTACCACACTTCTGTCTCAGCAATAAATAAAAAGGTCAACCCCGCTAATGGAGAGCCTTCTAGACAGCTGCACACATTTCAAACTGCATTTTACTTAGTGGTCTGCTTGGACCTTTCTGGTATAGTCCTGGATATTTAAAAAGACAGGACAGTAAAATATTACCCAGACATTCTTCTAAACTTTTTGGCCAGAAAAGCTGCATCTACATCAAGGCTTTCCTCGCATACCTGCAGTAGCTGGAGTGCCAAATCCATCCTGATTTTTTTCAAATGTAACATTCCTGCTTCTTATCCTACATTTTTTCTTATACTTCCTTTACGTGTAACAGATAGTTACTGCTCCTGCAATCTTTCTTATGACAGACTCCCACTGTAGGCTATGACTGTGCTATCTGAACAATTTCAAGCAACCGGAGGAATTGTGCAAATCTTTAGGTCGAGCTTTTAGTACCAGACCTCCCACTTGGTGCCTATCTGCATACGATTTTTGGACTGAAATTTTGGATTATTTGTGCCAAGATCCTTTCTCAACAGTCAAATCTCTCTTGCCTAAGTAGTAAAACTGCAAAGTTTTAAATACAGTAATTTTTCACTGATTTAATTTTATTTGCTAATTTTCATACATTAAAAATGTACATATTGATAGAGAACCAAGATTCTCAGACAGTAGGTTTAAGGGAATTTCAAGCAGGGATGAGCCTGTACTGCTGCTGAAAGAAAGAAATAGTCCTGCTGCCTTGACATCCTCAGCTGTTTCTTCCAGCCTTTGGGACAACTCTTCTGTGCCGAGGTAAATGTGAAACTTAGCACTAGAACAGGGCCATGTTAAAGCTGGTTGGCAAAAAAAACCCACAAGCAACCCAAAAAAGAGGTCATTTTTGCCCAGGTCACTCAGTCTGTTAGTCAAGGTACACCAGAAACCTCAGTCTTCATTTAAGCTGAAGTATGATTTTTAGTTGCCTCATATTCTACCTGCGACTAGAGTCCTCCTTTTGGGAGTAAGAAAGTTGCTAACAAAAAATCTAGACCTGCAAACACAGAAGGATTGCTTCTGTCATTCCTTATAAATGATCCTGTTCCTTTTCCAGTGGCCTTGTATGAATGAGTGTTTGAAGAGGAATATGCAGGTGAATGATAGGACAAGGGACAATGAGCAGAACAGTATGGTGTAGCACGTCTAACTATCAGTGTTTGTTCGTCCAAAATGATTCCAGCCTTTGCCTGAAAAAAATAATTGGAAAAGTCACAAACCAAAGTGGGCTTGCAGGTAGGATGCTCCTGCTGTGAACAGGGAGTGTGCTGTTCTCAAAGTGGTGATGGTGGTAAGATTCATGATAGCAAAAGAGGTTTTCTTATAGGGAGAATTGCAAGAGAAAAATAGCAGCTGACCGCAACAGATAGAAGGAAGTTCTCCATATAATCTGACTTTGATAATTTAAACTTTTTTTTTTTTTTTAATAAGAGATACAAAAACATGGGATCTCTGTACAAATCTACTGGCCTTTAAGACCACACTTCTTGACTGGTAAGCCATTACAGAACAGTGAGGGAAGCACAAGATGCCATGCCCCTGTAATTTACACAGTAGCATGAAGAACTGCAAGTTCTTAGTTTATGGAAGTTGACTGGGAAGTAAAACTCTCTGCAGGAGAACATAAGCATGGCCACCTGAATTTGCGGGTGTCTGTGATTGTCTCAAAGTGATGGCTGCTGGCAGGTAGCAGACTGCAACAGCGAAGAGATGGGACTTTTTGAAGGAGGGCCCTAGCTAGCGGTATTCTTTCTGAAACAAAAGGTTTCGAGGCAGCCTTGCTTTTAGTGATCTGCTGTCGCAGGTCACACAGCCGTATAGCAGCAGGTAGGCCTGACCAGTTCGTGATCTGCCGGTGCGAACACACGGAGAAGCCAGCCTCGCACCTGAATGCCCAGGCTAATGCTCTACGTGGATTACAGCAGTCGGCGATATTCACGTACCTGCCGTGCCGTGACACACCGGGAAGGCACCACCACCGCCGCCGCCACCACCTCCTCCTGTGCACTTGGGTGCAGGCGGTGGGAAGGCAGGGAGGGCGGGGGTTGGCCTGTCAGGGCTGCAGGGAAACGCGAAGGAGCTGGAAGACCCCGAGGGCAGGCGGATCCCGAAAGGCTTACAGCAGTACTCTCCGGCGGAAGCTGCACGTCCTGCACGAGTGCCGGCTGTGTACGTAGGCCCGACCTACTGACACGAGGCACATTACCTCCTGGTGACTGCCAAGCCGCTGAGTGGTAACAGCGGGAAAAAACCTGCTGCCTGCTGAATGACGTCCCTTCTCCCAGCCCGAGCTCCTATCCCCGAGGACGCCCCAACCGCCCAGTCCCGCTCACTCGGGACTTCCGCTCCAGCGGCGGCAGGCCCGCTGCGCCCCGCCGCGGCGGGGATCCGCACCACCCTCGCACCACCCTCGCCCCGCCCGCCCCGCCGCCTCGCCCCCCCCCGCCCCGGCCGGAGGGGCGGGGCGGTCGGAGGTGGCACCGTGAGGTCCGACGTGACGTAGCGCTCCCGGAAGTAGCCGAGAGCTGGGCGAACGGTGGTTGAGGAGGCGGCGGCCGCTCGCCGCTGTGGTCGGTAGCTCGGCGCAGCCGCCCCTACTTACCCCGCTTGCCGCGCCCCTCTCCTCTGCCCCCCGCCGCCTCGGCCGCCGGCCCCCGCCCCCGGGCAACGCCTGCTGGGGCCATGTCGCTCTTCCAGTCCGCCCTGGACTTCCTGGCGGGTCCCGGCTCCCTGGGGGCCGCCAGCCGCGACCAGAACGATTTCGTGGGGCAGACGGTGGAGATGGGCGACATGAAGCTGCGCATCAAGCGAGTCATCGCGGAGGGTAAGAGCAGGCAGCGGCGGCGGCAGGCCGGGGGCGGGGCGGAGGGAACCCGCCGCTGCGGGGCTGGGCTGCGCTGGGCGTCCCCTCGGACCCTGGGCCTCCGCTCCCCCTTGCCCAGTCTCGCCTTCCTCGGCCGGGAGGGCTTCCTTCTCGGCAGGCCGCGCCCCGCGAGGGGAGGCAGGCCTTGGGGCGGCCGGCGTGCGGTGGTGCCCGGCCGGGGCCGGGGCTGGTGGCTTCCTGCTGCGCGGGCAGACGTCCGCTGGGAGAGGCTTGTCTGCCTCCCCGTTGCTGCTTCAGTTCGGGGTCACGGGTGCACGGAGTTAACGCAAGAGCCGCAGAAGGTGTTTCGGGAGGGCCCGGCACAGCAGCGGTGCGCGGTGTTGGCGGTGTTTGCCCGCTTCAGGAATGCGCGGAGAGCCAGCGTGTTTTGTGGCAACTTCTTCACCTCGCTTTATGATTTAGAATGCTGTCACCGCTTAACGCAACTCTCAAAGGCGCTTATGATCTGATTAAGACCTCATGGAAATACTGGATTGCATATGTATTTTTTTAAAAAACGACAATGTGTAATAATATGCAGAGGTCTAAGTTTGCCTGTGCCGTTTTGGGTTGTTTGGAAAACTGTGAAGTGCGGGAATGTATGGTAACTTTAAATGCAAATGTCAGGAGGCTGGTCTCATTCCACATATAGGCTTAGCTGGAGCGTAGGAATTAACTGTCTGGGCAGTTTTCAGTTTCAGTGAATTTTTAGGTAGGCATCATGGTAGTAGACTTGCTAGTCTGTCTTAAAATAGGTGCTGTGTTTGGTGTGTGCAAATTACTTGGAAATCTGCAGAAATGTGGATCTTGTTGCGCTTGTGGTCAGAGCAATTACTTTATTTCCTCAAGCAGAAGAGACATTGAAAGTTTGTCTCAAAAGACTGAGATGTGAATTTGTCCATATTAATGCAGTTACATAATTCATTAACTTTGTACAGGTGGGTGATGTTATTTAGGTTAAATACCCCAAAGCTCTAGTCAGAGATCCTTTTCATTGTTGAAGTTATCTTCTGTAGTTGCTTCTTTTAATTGTCTTGTATTTAAATAGTTTTATAAATAGATTTATTGGGGTTTTTTTGTTGCTGGTTTTTTTTTTTGCTTGTGTAGTTTTTTTGTTGAAATCTTAAGTGACCAGCATGGAAGGAAAATTTGATTCTTCAAGATTAGCTGCTTTGGTTAAACTTACAAAAATTGGCTTGTGTAAAACAACAGGACATTGGTCTTTACCATTGTTTTATCTTCTTAAGGGCAAATAAGTTGTTAGTTTAATGCTTCAGCACTTTTGGCATGTGATCTCAGACAAAACCTTGAAGTTTTTTAGGTAGTAAGTTGCATTTAAAACAGTACTAAATGTCAAGTCCTATTCTGCCTTCAGCCTTTACTTACAGTTCCTTTACAAAAGATCCAGTCAGAGTTGTGAGTGAAACATAAGCACTTAAGGTGGTGTGACTGCAAGGTGAACACTGAGGGAACTGGCTGGTGCTGCTGATACTGTGACATTCCTGCCAGGAGTGACCACAGCAGTTTCCAGAGAGCAACAAAGGAAAGGAAGGGCAGGAAGCTACGTTTGAGACGTATCTGCTGTTTAGTTCTGGGTTCTGAAACAAGTACTTCATACTTCACTCTGGCAGCAGCTTACTGTTTCCCAGGATCTGACACAGGCTTTCTAAAATGTAAGGGGAGAGATGCCAGGTTAGATGATATAAAGCAAAAGGGTGCATGCTTTAAGTCTAGTGTTCTTGCAAATTTATTTGTAGCCGCTGCTTCATGTTCTATGTTTGTCTCGTTATTACGGGTTTATTTCATGTTGTGTTCTCTGTATTTCACTAACTAAAATTGGGCCTAACTGCTTGCTTTTGCTAGAAAGGAAGACTTTGTAGCCAACATTGCTGGGCTAAAACAACCTTTAGGGCATATTCAGTATAAATATACGATACATATAAAATATAAAAGTCCAGCCTCTCCTGCTGTCTTCAGACTTGAATTTGTCTTTAGCATATAATTTATTTTGTTGCTCAAATTGCGTTTGTCTTTGAGCTCTGAACCTGTTTGACACCTTCTGATACATGCTTGCATAACAGTGGCTTATAAGCATTCTCCTCCATGCTTACAAATATAGAATCTGTTTTTGTTCTAAATGAGTTCTTTCATGCCAAATTCCCTACTAGAAAGTCAAGTGCTACTTTCTGAATTTAGATTTCAAATCCATGGTGAACTGTGTGTGATCTGCAAATGCAGAGGCATAGCCTTTTCTGTAAGGTCAAAGGGTCTGCTTTGGGTTTGGTTGGTGTGAACAGAGTCTGTGGATTAGCGTTACGCGGTATCATATCATGGCGGCATAAATTCAGTTGTTCTCGCACCCTGCAACTCTTTCCAGCTCTGTAGCGTGCTGCCTGTGTTGGTGCAAATACACGTTGGGCCATGCTGTAAGCTGAGACACTAGCTGCACAGTTCATTTGGATGCGTTTCCCTGTTCATTTTGCAGAGGTGCCACGCTAGGGCTAGGACCGGGCTAACAGAAAACATGGTGTGCTGCTGCAGGAAGCTGAGAGCGCAACCGGGGAGCGTCGGGGGGGACAGGCTGGTGGTGATCTCTAGCACTGATACTACCTCCAAATGCACAAACAGACTAAGTGTATCACAGGATGGGCTGAACACGGTCTCCTGTATTTTCTACTCAGGCTTTTCAGTAGCTCACTGCAGTTAAGAAATTTTAGAGGAAATGGGTTGGGGCCTTTACCTTTAATCCCTACTTGCCCTTCACAGGTGTTGTGGTTCTTTTGGGTCCTCTGGTTAAGTTCACAGGCACAGTTTCACTTAAGTAGAATAGTTGTTGATTGTGTACCTAATTAGTGAATATTAGTAAATGTAACTATGTCACACTTTTGTGACAGAGAGCACTCTCTTTTATGGCCATAAGTCACTTGTCAGTCTGAGTATTCTGTATCTGTCTCCATCACAACATTGGCATCTGCTCTCACCAGGGTATCTGCACACGCGTAGTCCAGCTACATGTGATAAGAGTTCTCCAAATGCTTGCTAACATGTTCGGTTTTTATAGGGTTAGGTGAGAGTGGCTTAAACTGTAGTCTTTGTCAGATCCCTTGCTGTTTGTGTGAAAAGTATGTTCTTTTTTATGCTGACTTTCTGCTTCTTCAGTTGACATCCTGGATTGTCCTTCACCTTTGTTCAGGAATGTCAGGATTCCTATATTAACCTGTGCCAGATAGTAAGGACCATCTCAGTCCCTCAACTGATTCAATGATTGATGTAGCCTGCACATTTGACCTTGGGACAGAGTGAGGAGAGCAAGTGACCACAGCAGGCTGAACAGTAGTTTTCGGAAATTTCTTGTTTTTTACTTGTGAAAGCAGGCATATTTGCAAAGACAAGCAACCTTGCAAATTTGTTTTTCAAATGCTAGATGCTGCTGGCTTTCATTTTTGCCTTTCCCTTTCTCATGACTAGTTAAGTATGTAATGAAACAATGCATTACAGTAGCAAGCAGTTTTATGTTGTGGTTGATGTCCCAGTTTTGATGCTTCACTAGCTGACAAATAGGAAAACTGTCATTTCACTGAAATAGTCTGAAAAAAAAATCAGTGAAGATGGCAAGAACAGGACAGGTTAAAAATAAAAGTTTTAAATCCAATTTGATTTATAGTGCAATGAACTTAATCGATATTACGTGATGCCTAGGTTTAACTTGAGGGAGAAGGCAAATCTCTTGGCTGGAAAAGATGAAGTACTGACAGGACCAATGCCTGTGGACTGTGGTGGTGTAAAGACAAGTGTAGAGTGCTTGCTATTAAAGCAAATGAGGTAGGGTTAGTTCTTAATGCAAAGTAAGTCATGAGGTGGTCTCAGTGTGGGCCAGGAAGGTGAGGCTGGTAAGCTTTGTGCTCTACTGTGTTTCTCTGAGTCTGCTATGGGGCAAGACTGATTCCAGGACTGACTGCTGTACTTCAGCTACTCCATTTTCATGAGTTGTTGTGGTGCTCTGTAGTGAACCTCTTCTGTGTAAGT
The DNA here is from genome assembly GCF_947461875.1 of Haliaeetus albicilla. Classification (NCBI taxonomy): domain Eukaryota; kingdom Metazoa; phylum Chordata; class Aves; order Accipitriformes; family Accipitridae; genus Haliaeetus; species Haliaeetus albicilla. Next base: position 42,831,752 of record NC_091516.1, read on the forward strand.
TTGTGTTTACAGAAAAAGAAAAACAGTTTTCTTCTGTGTCATGGTTTAACCCCAGCCAGCAACTAAGCACCACGCAGCTGCTCACTCACTCCCCCCCGCCATTGGGAAAAGAAGTAAAACTCGTGGGTCGAGATAAGAATGGTTTAATAGAACAGAAAAGAAGAAACCAATAATGATAACACTAATAAAATGACAACAGTAATAATAAAAGTATTGGAATGTACAAATGATGCACAGTGCAATTGCTCGACACCCAGCTAGTCCCTGAGCTGTGATTCCCCCACCCCCCCTTCCCAGTTGCTATACTAGATGGGACATCCCATGGTATGGAATACCCGTTGGCCAGTTTGGGTCAGCTGCCCTGGCTGTGTCCTGTGCCAGCTTCTTGTGCCCCTCCAGCTCTCTCGCTGGCTGGGCATGAGAAGCTGAAAAATCCTTGACTTTAGTCTAAACGCTACTTAGCAACAACTGAAAACATCAGTGTGTTATCAACATTCACATACTGAACTCAAAACATAGCACCATACCAGCTACTAGGAAGACAATTAACTCTATCCCAGCTGAAACCAGGACATTCTGCCATAATTTCTGTGGCAAAAAATAATAATCTGAGACCCTTTCTGAGAGCTTGGGCTTTGTTCTGAAAATGGGACTATGAAATGCTACAGCAGTGAAAAACTAGTCTCTCAGGGCAAGAGCTTGTATAAGTATGTACATACATACACACTGGTAACCTGTATGGAGAAATACTAAGATGATTTTGCTGATATAAAAAGCTTCAGAAAACTGACTTAAAACCATTGACAGATATTTCCATGGGTGGAAATAACGAGTGAAAACACCCCAGATAAAACTACATTCTTTCTATGCCCCTAGGAAAGAAACCAAAGCAGTCTTTCTGTTCTTAACTTTAATTTTGTTGTTTGCCTCAGTTGGGTCTACTATACAGGTGTTTGATCATACAGGTGTGTTGATGTGGGGGTGTGATCCTTGACTGACATGGCTGTGTTGACTGAAATCCTCGGTGTGGCTGTAGTTAAACAGGTGAAACTGCTTTTTTTTTTTTCTTTTTTGCAAATTATATTGCTAACTACATTGGTCACAGGGCCTGGTAAGTCATGCCACCATTGAAATGGCCTTAAAGAAGACTCCCTTCATTACTTTTCCTTTTGTTAACCCGTGCTGTGAAAATGTAGTAATTAAACCAAGCATTTTGCTAATACACAAGTTGAGTCCTGCCAGCTTTAAATTTGACCTTAGCAAAGTCTTAGTTTGGACACTGCATATGCAGATTTCACCAGATTTCCAGATAATGTTAATTATACTTCACTTAAAGTCAGATAGCTATGCTTTAACCTAAGCACAGCTTGTATTAACTTTCTGTTGATAACAGGAATTTATCATTTTTAAATGGCTTGCATTGCTTAAAATGTTCACTTGTACTGCTAGGCCAAAATGAACATTTATGATTTTCCATGAGTATTGAAACTTGCAAGCAGTATGTGTTTTGAAGTAGTTATGAAGTTGAATATAAAATTTCTTCAGATTCCTAGATACTAATTAAGAGGACTGAAACTAATTTTTTTGGTTGGAAATGAGATTAACTTAAATACAACAAAGTAACATGATTCTGAGTGTTTAAAAAAAAAAGGCTTTTCCATCAAGAAATGAACTTGAATAGTTTTCATAATGTGGTTCAGTTTTAGGCATGTAGTTCAAGATTATTTGGGAACTGAGAGAGAAAATTTTAGGGCAATGGTGGATATGTCTAGAGTTTTTGGAGGACTATGATGATCTGCACTTCTGTGAAAATTTGAAATATATCTTTTTTGAAGACTTACTATATAATCTTTAGTCAGGTAAACTAATTCCTCCTTTTACTCCTTTGTACTTACTGTCAACAGGATTAACCTTAGTGATAATGTGCAACTTGGTCTATATTGTAAGCATTTCTTATGTTGGAGGAAGAGCTTGCAGGAAAGCTTATCAGACCCGTTGAAATAGTTGGAAAGGTAGCAATGCTTCTAGGGGCCTTCTTCAGAGTTTGGATCAGCTTGGTTGTTAATCAAATATATGCTTGAAAATGATGGATTGAATTGATTTGAGTTAATTCTGATGCATAGGTGCTTTCACCTGTATACTTTCCAGGAGGCAATTTGATGCATTTGAATGAAGCACGGTTATGTTTTGGAGTGCATGTATGTAGGTCTGTGGACATTTGTGTTTGTAGAGGTACTAGCAAAGTGTATACTTGAAATGCAAAGTACACTTGCCCCATTCCAGCCCTGGTAGAAGCCTTGGCAGTGTACTCAGCTGAGCTGAGCTTGCAGAATAATTGTTCTGTAATCTGTGGTGCCTCTGTCACCATTTTGCTTGAGTGCCTTACAGAAAACTAACTGTGCAGTAATTTTATGTTCTAGAAATTTGTGCTGAGCTGAAGCCCCTCATTTTGTAAATTGAAGCATATATTTTCAAGATGCGGCTTGCAGGGTTACTAGAATAAAATCAAAGAAATATTTATCAAGATGAATGTAAAGGCTTTCTTCTGTAGGGCCAGCAGTACTTTCACTGTGTAGAATGTCTGTGGGATCTGTGTAGGGTGAAGACGTGGAGGCAGTAGCTGTGTGGTCCAGTGATTGTACACTGGTGTAGGGGCTTGCAACTCACTGGAACAGTGGACTCTGAAACCTGGGACATGCCTCTAGATATGAATAGGGAACTGGTTGGAAAGAGCAGTCAAAAACCATGGTTTCCCAGCACCCAGCTTCAGTGGAAGCATGACTCACAGATTTTCTTGCTTGTTTCACCAGCTCCGTGAAATCTGTAAGCAGTAGTCACAACTGATTAGCACTGTCCAGAACCATGTGTTCTTGCATATGTTCTCATTCAGAAACTGTCTTCAGGTAATACTCTTAAGGTGGCGGTAAGTGTGGACTTCATTCTATCTCCAGCCCCTGTCCCATCAGTGCCCAAAATGCTGATTGTAATTGCTGATCAGAACACTTGCACTGGGGGCTTTAGAAAAGCTAAGGGAACTTCCTGTTGTGGGAAGTACCAAACCTGATTTTACGGAATGAATCAAAGTAAATGGATAAGCACAATGCATACATGGGTAGTGTATGGTGGGACTGAACTGCAGCGCTCGCTATCTGTTGTCTTCAGTGTTCTCATTGACTTTAACTCTTCTATGGTGCACTAGTTACTCTGCTTTGCTTGTCCTCCCTGCAACTGGGATCATGGTTTTGCTGGTTTTGTGTATAATTGCCCTTTAGATACCAAAAGGAAAGGCAATATCCAGGAGCCTGTCATTTATTTGTTTCATGTTGTGGATGCTACTGGCAAAGGAACAAGATGTGTGGGCAGTACTATTCAGGAGTCTTGGAGAACACTGTGATGGTTAATTGCCATGTAAAACTTTTCAGAGTACTTCTTGAAAAGCCTTGTATTTGATTGAATTGCACAAAGCAAACACTGTGTTCACTTCAGCCTCATATTAATATTCCTCATCTACAGAGAATGTATTGGGTACTAATGTGACCATACTGATTTGGATCCTGCATCTTTTAAAAAAAGTGCCTTGTCAACTTGTTTCTTTGTCTGTGGTGGCTCATTTGTTAGTTATCCTATTCTTAGACATTTTGACCAGTAAAATTTTGTAGTTCACCAATGTTTTCTGTCCTTATTCTCCAAATCATTGTAGAGAACATTGCTATGTAGTTCAATGAATACAGAATTTATATTATAGGAGTAGAAAGGCAAATCATTGAAGTTTGTCACTTTGGCTGTTACTCTACTAGAGATACTCTACAATAGTTGGAGAGCAACATATGCAACCACACTGTTTGTGTAACCATGAGGACGACATTCCCAGAAGAAATGGAAGTGATACCAGTATCTTTAAAATGGAGTAGAACTGTATAAATATGTTCTTTTGATGCAGTTAGATTACATAATATAGCAATTGAGGAAACTTACCAGACCTGTAACTTTTTCTCAGTCTTTTTCACTTTGTAGAAATGTGTACAATGTTCTTGAGCATATTGGTAGTATTCGATGAAATAGATATTCTGACAAAAGGATTTGGAAGGAAAAGTGTTGTATGGAATGACAAATTGCAATTTAGTAACAGCATCATCCTTATTGGAAGTGTGCGCTTCAGTGCTTGAAAACACTTTCTGCTTTTAATAGGAAGCCTGAAGCATGGCAATTATTCTAAAAGTATAAGGAGGTGTATGTTTAACATTTTGTCCCCCTTGGTTATTGCTATTTTTATAGGAAGCATAGCAGTGTAAAACCAAGAAGTAGTTTAATTAAAAACATTAGGTAATACTGGCTGTACTGGATCTTGGTTTTATAAGGACCTGCATTAAAAAAAAAAATATTGCTTCATAGGAAATCTGCATATGCAGACTAACAAAATGCAGGAAAGTAACAAACTCGGTGTGCTTTTGGTGTGTGTAAAAGAAAGGACGAGAGTATTTTAGCTCTTGTATGTAGGTTACCCATACTCTTGGTAAGCCACTGAAAAATATGTATACTTCTTACATTCAGAAAGTATCTAAATTCAAACTCTGTTAGATTAAAAAGAATTATTTGCCTGAATGTTGAAATTAAAACTGACTTAATCTGCTTTTTTTGTAGGTGGTTTTGCTTTTGTCTATGAAGCTCAAGACCTTGGAAGTGGCAAAGATTATGCTTTAAAGGTAAAGTGAATTTAATTCACTACAGGTATATAAAGGTCTGTCTTTTTGCTTGATGGCACTTAATCCTTGATGTATGCCACTGACAAGTCATTTGGAAAAATCCAGTATGATAAAGTGGTGTTTGTACCACGCTACCTGTATTTGGTCTAGAAATTCATGACCCTGCCCCCAAGCGTTCTGTTGCATGGTTAAAAAGAATCTTTCCTGGTTACCTGAAGTGGGGTACAGGAATATTTACACTCCTCAGGAGCAGATTTAGCCTACCAGTTAGCCTACCTTTGTATTTCCAAGGTGGGTTTTATCAGTATTAAAAATAATGCTCCACACTTGGACTCATTGATCAGACATTCAGCCTGGCACTTCTCAGAGACGGTCCTCTAGATTCTTGTTTTCTGAAGACTTATAATAATCATCTAACAGCTGAAAAACTGAAGTGTTATGGAAGGGACAATAAAGTGAGGTAATTTACTTTGTCATATTTTGCTGCAAAAAAAATTATGTCACTTGTGTTCACCGCAAGATGGCTTCATTTTTGGAGTAGGGATGTTCTATGGCTGTATCAGTATGAAGATGTCTATCTTGGAAAGTGAAAAGGATGTAGTATGAGGGGTGGGAGAGGTAAGATGGCATTACACCGCTAGTAATTACTTGGTCTGGTCTTTTTCCTTTTCATACTACATCCTACAGTAACAAAACATGTGACGAAACCCATATAGTATGTGTTCAAAATGTCATCTAGAAGTAGCCCCATTTGAAAATATCAGATAAAAGGTGAACCATTACTGTGCTTCCTCTGTTTTATAAAACTGGTACTTTGTAGCAACTGCTTAGATTGGTTCTAGTGAAGTGTTGACTCCAAATCCAAGTGATACTGGAAATAGTAATGCTTGATTTTGCTGCTGATTACCCAGGTACCATTGAAAAAGTTGGGCTACATAATTTGGAGAAATTTTGGTTGGAGTGGATTGAAGGTTGTTCCTAAAGATTTGAGGCAGAAGATGAATCTTTCCTTGTCAGGCGCAATGCTGTAGCCAGGAGACTTTAGTGTTTTATACAACAGAAAACTGTCAGTACAGTTACTTGACGAGTATCAAAGGTTACTACTGCTCAGTTGTCACTAAACCTGAACAGTACAGGTAGCTGCAAATCTGGTGTTTTATTTATGGCAGTATGTCCAAATGTAGAATAAGCCCACTTTGTTTACTGCCCCATCACAATTCCTTAGGTTTTTGACTGTAGCTTATCCTTTCTGTTCTAGAAAAAAATACCTGTGAACTGTTTTTCTGTAAGTTTTAATAACTGTATATTGTCAATTATTCTGTTTTCTGACAGCGATTGCTATCTAATGAAGAAGAAAAGAACAAAGCCATCATTCAGGAAGTTTGCTTTATGGTATCCTTTTCTGGAACATATTTTAATGTTTTGATTTAATTGTCTGATATCAAACATTTCTGAGAAATGCAGGACTGCTCTATGGATTCAGCTCTTTCCTGCTTAAGAGGACTGACATTCTGAGGAAGGTGTGGGTTCCTGGTTTGTCATGAATATGGCACTGGCATCAAGCAAGTTCAGTTCTTCAAAAATTGCAGGAATTTAATGTGTGCAGATAACTTCTGTAGGTAGTATAGACTTTGTCATGTACTTTGTCTAGCAAGAAGTGAAATTCTTATTTGGGCTTTCTTGCAGTCCTGTGACTGTGGTCAAGAGACCTTTTGACTATTCAGATGATACTTAGATCTTAAGTATCCTTCCCTTATATGCACTGGATTTATTCCTTTTTTAACTACTCAAAATTTTGTTTTTACTCTCAATGTTTCTTAATTTCTGCCTCAGATGTGTCTGACTTTAAAAAGTAATGCTGAATATTAAGGCAGGAATTTCAGTAGAATACATGCATCACAAACAAGCAGCAGACATTTTTCAGTGTTGTTGCTGTCCTTTTCATCTTCAGTGATGTTAGATGGTAGGGTATAATGTTATCTCAGAGTGTTTTCAGTCTTTGGCTTTAGTAAACTCAGTATTTGCTCCCCAGCATTTGTTCTAAGACCCTTAGTTTGTTTCAAGAGTCAGTGAGTAGCTGTGGTATGCTGTTGTTTTGTTTTCCACTCTGATTATTCAGCTTAATTTTGAGTTACCAGGCAAAACCACTGATCTTAATTTAAGCTACTCAGATAGTTCTTTTCATGATTACCAAAATGTTTGGCAAAATCTTACACTAAACACTGTTCACTAGAAGTACACTTGCAAAGAATGGACTACCATAGCACTATGTATTTTCTAGCTACTCTTGACCATATTTTGCCCAGAGTAAAGAACTGAATGTTCTTTAGATGTTTTTTCACAGCTCAGGTGCATTAAAGCAGATGTACAACATGAATGAGAGTTAACAGTTGCTAACTTTCCAAGATATAACTGCGAAATGAAATTAATTCCTGCAGCTCTGAGTAAAAGGTTGTGAAGATACAAGATATAAAATAGTATTTAGGATTCATTCTAATTTCGTGGATCCAACTTGCCCTTTTTTTTTTAATAGGTTTGTTGTAGTTAGGATGTCTTTGCTTTTTTCTTTTCAGACTTGGTGAATGCATCTTCTAAATAATGTGTGTTTGTCTCATAGGCATGAGTCTCAGTATACGACCAAGGTGATGCACATCAGGGTTAACACAAACAGGCATAATGCAATGTAACTTCAATTGGCAGGAACTGAGATCACTTACATTTTACTCGCCTTTATGTAGTTCAGAAATGATACCTTGAATTTTTTAAATGGAAGTGAAACATGACAAAGGTTGTACTATGAAGAATTATTACTAATAATGGGTAGATAAGTTCCTCTGTCTTTTAGAGCTTTTATTTGTTTTGAACTTCATTTTAATTACTAAAAATTGAAACATAACGTACTTAATACTTGCTTTGGAAAGATAGGTGTTGATACAATAGCCCTTTCTTGATCAGCCAGCTCGAGAAGCAGCTGATAATTAAAAGGTCTCTCTGGTACTTCTGCTAATGCCTTGCAGTCATTGTCAAAAGACAAAAAAGAAGTAACTAGGCCTGTTTTGAAGTCCAGTTTCTTCAGAGCCTTAATCACAAGTGGTTTTTTTTTTTAATGCTTTATTTTGAATTTTTATTACGTTACCTTCAGTGGCTTCCCTTGAAGTCTGGTTTGTTTTTTTTTTAGCTGAGGCATGGATTTTTAGTATTTTAATTGCAGCTGTAATGCTCTCTGTTGTTTTAAGCTAACATTTCATATGAGATATCTGTGAACTGCCGTGTTACAGTAGCATCAATAAACTTGGTGGTTGTCTTCCTTGAACATGTTATCTCCAGAAAAAACTTTCAGGTCATCCCAACATTGTCCAGTTCTGCTCTGCTGCATCTATAGGAAAAGAAGAATCAGACACAGGACAGGGAGAGTTTCTTCTGCTTACAGAGCTGTGTAAAGGTAAACTGTCTTTCTTTTCCCAGCAGTGCGCATTGCTTTTGGCAGCTGTTTTGCACAGGTTGCTTCACAGCTTAGAAGCTTAGAAAGCCTCTTAAAGATAGCATAGTTCAGTGGAGCTAGAGTTCAACCTCATCTTTTATAGGATAAGGATCATGTTCTTTGAGACTACAGTTCAACCTCATCTTAAATATGGGATAATCATTAAGTTCTTTGTGTTTGAGACAGTCAGAGGAAGGAAGAGGAGGAATAGTTCCTTAGAGCACCATTTCCTTTGGCACTGCGGTCAGTGTGGATTTGCCCTTTGCAGAATATCCACCTAAGACTACAACTCAAGACTGTAAATCTTCCTGAAAGAGAAAGTGTTTGTCTGTTCATGCCAAGCTCTCGGAATTTGTGGTCTTCTGGTATGCTTATATGAATTTCTCTGATTTCCTGCAGGGCAGCTGGTGGAATTCTTAAAGAAAGTAGAATCCAGAGGACCTATCTCCTGTGACACAGTTTTGAAGATCTTTTATCAGACCTGCAGAGCAGTGCAGCATATGCATAAACAGAAGCCTCCTATTATCCACAGAGATTTAAAGGTGTGTTACAATGTTTAAATAAAGGCTGAATTTAAAACAGCAAAGGAACCTGTGGGGCTGAATCAGTGTTAAGACTGTTGATCAAATACAGTGGATGCTCTTGAGTGTAGTGCTTACATGTATTGCCTTGCCAAGGCTGCTGGATGTCAGTGAAGGTCATCACTGAAATACTTATCTCTTCAAACAACATCTTTTCCTTGTGCTTGTGGTTAGTACTACTTGTACTCTATCTGAACAAGCTGACAGAAAAGCAGTATATCATGGTTTGCTGATTAAATTAGTCTTTAAGTAGTTTGCTTTTGATAAAATAACCAATTACGACTTGTGAGTTGCAGTTTTGGGGTGAGCAGGTTTTCTACATAGAAAAGAAAGCTTTGAATGAGAAGACAAGGTAATGTTTGATTCTCTGTAAAAGATTACATAGCCTTTGAGTGTGTAGTAAGCTGTTAGTTTTAGAACTAACAACTTGTATTGCATTTTAGGGCTTGTTTTTAACTTGAATTTTAAAATTTGGTAGGCATAATTAATGATAGATTTTTTGTTTCTTAATTTTGTGTTCTGTTAGCCTTTACCAAGATGCTATAGGGTTATGCTGTACAAAGTGTTGTCCCCTTAGAAACTTTGGTGATTTGAAAGGACTTCATCTGTGTTTGAATTTTGTATTTTGAAAGCAGGGATTCACCTTTACATGTACGCTATACCTTAGCTGAACAAGCCCTAATCATCAGTGAGATTCTGCTGTACTACAAATACATTTGAACCTAGTAGAAAGAGGTGGTCTCTATAAACATAAACAAAATAAGAGAAAGAAGATTCTTATTCCTGAAACAGTGTCTGAATTTCACGCATATGTCTGTTTTCTGCTTGATGTGATACTAGGTGAATATAAAAAAAGGAAAATTTGTTCCACCTTAAGTAAGCATGTACTTGATTACTTCAGGGAAAGGAAAATTAAACCACTTTTGGAAAGTAAATGTGTGCGAAGTGTTTTCAACACTGTTGTTAAAAGCTTTAATGTTAGGCACTAGTACAACCCCTTAATATAAAAAGTAGTTTTGATGATGGAGCACTTGTTTTGTTTTGTTCTCCTCAGTACCATTGAGCAGGCTTCTAGGTCATGTCAAAGAAATTTTAACCAAGCTGGGATAGACCTTTCTTGTTGTTATTTTCTAGAATAAAATCTTTTATTCTTCATGGAAATTTCTATGCACCAGCCCTTAGGAAAAACTTGTAGAAAAGGTGCATCCCTTCTCTGAAAAGGGGGTAAAAACTGTTTACAAATAAATATACAATTTCTTACATAGCCAGCTCCACTGAAGTTGAGCTAATGCTGTAATTCAAGGTCTGTTTTTTCTTGTCAAGGCATATATGTTCCCAGCAGGGATAAAATATGGGAAAAGGCAGGAATTTGGTTTCATGTTGGTTTCATGTTACAGGGCCTGCAAAGCAAGATTAAATGATAGTTGTGCTGCAACAGGCAGGGACCTTACTACAATTTGGAGCCAAATAGGGTTCATTTAACTGCTGCCCTTTCCAGAGGGCTGAACTTAGGTCAGCAGCATAAAAACCTGTAGGTCAAAATTTTGAGCCTACCTCAAATGAGACCTGAGATGCTAGTGTAGCATTTGGGGAAGGGTGTGGTAGGGTGGAGTCCTAACAGGTTTTTCTCAATTATTTTGACTAAAAATATAAGGATTCATGAACTTACAGTGCAGCTTAAAACCAAGTTCAACTTCTTAGTGGTGGCTGTTTCTATCCTCCTGTGGTTTCCTTCTCTTGCTTGTCAGTGTAGTGCATTCTTTGCTCCTGAACCCCTTTAGACAAAGATTGCACTTATGTGTATGTATAGGACTGTAAGAACCCAGCTAGTTTCTGAGTTGTAGAAATTCTAAGCTAGATAGACGGCGATTTGTAAAATATCAGTGCTGCTCTGGTATTTCAGTTGTCTGAATTTGATCTTTTTGGGGTTTGCCATGCTGCGCACAGCTAGTCTGCATAACATAGGTAATAGAGCCTGTTAAAATCTGAATGATCAGCTGGAATGTTTTACGTTATTAGCAACCTTTACCAGTGCACAAAAACCAGAACATGTGTGCACAAAAGCTTGATCTCTGGTCTTACTGTGACTATTTTTAGTGTATAAATTTAATGTGATGTTGAATGCCCACTGTTCTTATTGTACATGGAGATAAGCAAAGGTCATCCAACAGAGAAGGGAATTCAGATTGCTTGTTGAGATTGATACTCTTATCACATCATTAACAGAGCTTATGTCTTCCTGCAGGGTAGTCAAAATTCATTTTATAGCAGAAGAAGTTGGAAGGGGCTTGTGTAAGGGAGGCTAGTAGGATGTTCTGAAAACCAAGGTTTTACAGAAGGAAGTCCAGAGATATGGTTTCAAAGGGAAAGGGAAGACAAACGTAGTTATCTGTAGTGTAGTGTTGTAATGTTACTAATATGCCTCTTAACTTTTACACCTTTTCCTGGCTTCATACAGAGAAACAAATTTTCTTTTTTAGCCCTTTTGTGGTTATGACCTCACAATACTGCTGCCCAATACCTACTTCTACCTTCCCCTTAAGTTTCTTACCCAATCCAGGAAGGTTAGACTTTATGAAGTAGAAAAAGGGAGGGATGACGATGAACTATTTGGGCAGCACATGGTCCTCAAATAGCTGGTTTCTGTCTCTGCACAGTGTCATGGCTGCCTCTTTCTGGGTGTCCCCCAGCAGCCTACTTCTCTAGTAGTGCCTTCTTGTTTTGTGTCTACAGCAGTCCTAACCTCCACTCCACTGCAATTAAGCTAAGTGTTCAGTTTTAAGCATGAAAACATTTGGATTCCAAGATGCTGCTTTTGCAAGTGGTCCTCTGGAAAAACTGGCCTCTTCTTAGGCACTAATGAGATTATTTTTCTTCCTGGAGTTTATTTTATGCTCTCTTGAATGTTTCCTGCTCATAGTGGTTTTGGTGCTTCCTTTTAAAAATTGGCTGTATTTCTACCATATACATCTATAGTACTGTCTCCAATCTTTGTGTTCCGGTAAACAACATTCTGGGCTAAAGTGAGTATTTTTTTATATATATGCACAAGTGAGTTGATGTTTAAAAGCATGTGTGTTAATGTACAGAAAAGACATCTTTAATTTATTATTCTACCTCTTTTTGAAGGTGGAAAACTTGCTTATTAGTAACCAAGGGACGATTAAACTTTGTGACTTTGGTAGTGCTACAACTATAGCTTACTATCCTGACTACAACTGGTCTGCGCAAAAGAGAGCACTGGTTGAAGAAGAGGTGAGACTATTTTAATGTGATTAATCTTTATATCAAAAGTGGATTTGTTTAACTGTCACTATTAATCTAATATTGATTCAGGGGTCTTCTAAGAGAACTGAAGATTGTTTCAGTTGTAGTGTTCGTAAAGCTTTGTTTTTGTATTCAGGTTGCCAGAGTTCAAACACTGTTTTGTAGCTGCATATACAAATACTGCTTCAACTTGGGAGTGGAGTCCATTCTGCAATCTGGTGTGAAAATAGAAGTGATTACTAGAGCTTCTTCTAACTGTGCTCTTAACAGGAAGTCAAAAATTGGTTATGGCAAAGTGATTCCCACCTTCTCATCAGTTTTTCTCAGTTGAATGATATATAAAGAAGTAGCAAGTCTGCTCAGCAGAATTTGAATAGGCAGTATTGCAGTCCCGCTAGGACTACAGTAATGGTGTTGAGCACGCAGTGTGTTTTTGCAAAGTGCATTTATTCTTAGTTTAGAGTTGAGAGTAATGCTGGTAAATCTAATGTAATACATCAGCTGGACTCAGACCTTTAAGTATGGAGAAATACAGTGACACTTAAAATTTGGGTGTTCAACTTCTGATATCACAAGTCTCTGTAAACTCCCCCTGTTCTGGAATCCAGCATCCTTGGAGAGCAATCCTTTGTTTTCTGGAGAAGAAAAGATGTTGTACCACTGTCTTGTATAGTCTATGCAAAAAGATAGTAGAAAAGGTTTCTTCAGGGATCCTTGTGAACATAGCTTAACTCTTTGGATGTGTCTGCACTGTCATTAAGTGTGATGAAATGAAGAATACACACTAGAGCATGAATTCACTTTTTGGTTTATTGTTGATTTTCTGTATTTGTGTCCATATCCCTTTTTGCCTTTTGTAGAACAGTCGTTTTACTTTACATGCTTTGCAGTTTGGAAGGACTCTTGAATATCACAATGTTATTTGAGTACTACTGTCTTTATCCGGCCTTATATCAAAGCTGCTGTGACTACTACAGGATTCAATTGATGGCTTCTGCCTTGACAAGTATTTCTGAAATTTATTTTCAAAGTGAGAAAGCTCTCCATGTAGAATGGATAGCAGTTTCTTTGGTTGAATGCTGTTAGAGCTTATTATTCAAGTTTCTCTTTCAAGAAATTCTGTCTTCTGCAGATCACAAGGAATACAACTCCAATGTACAGGACACCAGAAATGATAGACTTGTATTCAAATTTTCCAATTGGTGAAAAACAAGACATTTGGGTAAGAAATCTTTCTCTTGCTAACTCGAAGCTGTTTATGTCATAGTGAAACTGATTCTGCAGTCTTCATGTTAATTTGTTGATTAAATAAATAAAGGCACCAAAAAAAACATAGGATAGACTGTCTTACGTCAAAGTAAACTTTAATAGTATGAACGGTGTATCTAAATATTAAAAGAATGAGATTAGTACTTGAGATTTTCTCCCAGATCCAGCTTGACTTCCACTGTGAGAGACAATGCTGAACTTTGACATTCACTAGAACTGTTACCTAGTTGGAGCTTGCCACCATAGAGCCAGAATACTTACAGTCCTTAGATTTAAATTCTTGCCTTTCATGCTCTGCCATGCATGTAATCCTGGGACAGCCTATGGCTGAGTTCAAAATGGTTATATATAGGTATTGCATCTAGATAAAATTCTGACAAGCAAGGATGAGAATGATGCAGAGATTATTCATGCTTTGTATAGAAAGGATGATAAACTGTTAACATTCACTAGAAAAATCTGTAGCCAGAATTAAAGGTAAGTATTAAATCCTTAGTTGTACCTTTTTTCAGTTGTGTAATAGTGTAATAGTATTGAGGTACTGCCCAGTGACTGTGCTTAGGGACTTAGTTTATTGGATCTTTTTTGCAGATACAGGTGTCAAGCTGTTCAGCTGTTATCCGTATTGGCGGTGTGTCAAAAGGCAAATTGAGAAAGTGTAATACCGGCGCTTTAGAAGTTTTTATTTGGAATCTCAGAACTTCATTCAGCAGGTCAAAAAGTTATTACTAGGGTTTTTTTGGTCACTTTGTCATGCTGCTTTTTTACCTGCTGGCATGTGAGCGCTCAGACTGACCCAGGTAGCTTCTGTAGAAGGGACTGTGCAGCTTTGGGGCAACATCTTGGGGAAATGGGCTCTTCTGTTGTCCTATTTTCAGCTGGGATAGAGTTAACTGTCTTCCTAGTAGCTGGTACAGTGCTATGTTTTGAGTTCAGTATGTGAAGAATGTTGATAACACTGATGTTTTCAGTTGTTGCTAAAGTAGTGTTTAGACTAAAGTCAAGGATTTTTCAGCTTCTCATGCCCAGCCAGCGAGAAAGCTGGAGGGGCACAAGAAGTTGGCACAGGACACAGCCAGGGCAGCTGACCCAAACTGGCCAACGGGGTATTCCATACCATGGGATGTCCCATCTAGTATAGGAACTGGCGAGTGGGGGCAGGGGAATCGTGGCTGGGGGACTAGCTGGGTGTCATTTGGTGGGTGGCGAGCAATTGCACTGTGCATCATTTGTACATTCCAATCCTTTTATCATTGCTGTTGTCATTTTATTAGTGTTATCATTATCATTATTAGTTTCTTCTTTTCTGTTCTATTAAACTGTTCCTATCTCAACCCATGAGTTATACTTCTTTTCCCGATTTTCTCCCCCATCCCACTGGGGTTGGGAGGGGAGTGAGTGAGCGGCTGTGTGCTGCTTAGTTGCTGGCTGGGGTTAAACCACGACACTGTTAAGTGTATCGATGCTGAGGCTACGTGGATGGTATTGGCTTTGCAGAATTGCGTTGCTGCAACTGGAATTGCCTTTTAGCCAAAATGAATCACAATCGGTGTTTAAAATATTCAAAATGTACCACTGTTATAATCCCAAGTTACAGATAAAGCAGAGGGAATGAAAACCATTCTCTAGCAATTAAAGAAAAGATCAAATCTAAGTGGTCTCTTCACTTCCTGTGTGTTCAGCTGCTTGCCTTTGTGCTTTTCTCCGCCGTGTGGCTGTGGATACTGTCTTCTGATGTGCATGGTGTCTTGGACTGCACAAGGAGTAGTTTCATTCCTCCACCTAAATTATGATCTGCCTTACTTCTTTGTAAACAGGCATTTCTGTGGCAGAGTAGGTGGTATTTCCTGTACTCCCCTGCTGGATTAATTAATGTGGACTATATGGCGCTTCAGTGTATACATTACTGAGAGCTTATTATCGACTGACAAAAATGTACTTGCTATACAATAATACAGAATTAATATGTGCAGCTTTATTTCTGGCCCTGGATTGAGAGACTGAATAAGTGTTTTGGAGTAACTAAATCTCAAACCTTTGAGACTTTAATAACATTCATATCTTTGAAACTGTTAGTGGGGTGAATTGACAACCAAGGACAGTTGGAGATGGTGCACACAGAGGACTGGAGGCAGCGAGCACATTTCTTAGCTGATGTCTTCACTGGCTTGTTTTATTTGTGGGGGCTATAAAAGCCCGTATGCTTAAGCAACTAAGGTGGGGTTCAGAAGAAACTTTGAGGAGGAATTTTCCAGTCTGAGCAAACGTTTTCTTGGAGGTATTGGATGTTTTATTATCAAACTTTTATAGGCCAGGTGGAAGAACATGGTACTATTACAATAGTATAACTGTGCCAGTATATTTCATATCTTAACTTATATGAAAATACATATATCAACTTATGTAACAGATGAAATTATCCTAACTATCCAGAACACCTGGACTATTCAGAGATTAGAATTTAAAACTGATTTCTGGCTTTGGTGGTGTTCCCCTGTCAGGTTGCACAGGTCTTAAGTTTGGGCACACCAAGGAACTTGAAAGTTCCCAGGATGTGGTAGTCCCGATTTTGTGATTTATGAGGCTTGAATGAACCTGTCTGAAAATGATCTTAAACTTTATTTGTTTTAAGAGTTTAATAGCCTTCTGATTGTAGGAAATAAAGGGACCATCATTTCAGCTTATTTTCTTCCAGTCTCTATCAAAACAAGTGTTTTAGGGATGATGTGTCCCCCTAGTGTCATTTAAACAAATTGATTAACACTTAAGTGCTTACCTAGTCAGTGCATTGCATAACAGAATGTATCTGTTGGAAATACAAAAGACCAAATTCTGTCCCCACAAATAAAATGAGTCTTCTTGAAGCACAGGATGAAGATGAAATAAAACTTCTGAGCCTTTTTGTAAGAAAAATCCCATTTTTTAACATGTTCATTGTTGCAGGACTACTCATTTTTGTATACTGTGAAATTCATAAAATGGATTTATTGTAATGATTTTTAAAAAGATAGGAATAGGAGAATCCCTGAACCTGAAAACTTCCATGAAAGGGAAGAACCCCACAAACATATTTAGAAACATACTTAGCAGCAGTATTGCTACTTGAAGCTCTGTAATTGACATGCCAAGCAAATGAATGTTTTACTAAATGTTCTGTCCTCAGAGAAACATCATGACTAATGATTTCTAAAGGAGTGTGAAGCTTATCTCTCAAGCACTGGGAATATATATACAGTTGCATGAGTCAGCAGTTGATGATAGCAACCTGAGATTAGCAAGCTTAATCAATTTCATAGTCTAAAATTCTGCTTTAAATATCATTGCCTGAATTAAAGACAGCATAAACAAGAAGAACCAGCCAAAGTGTTCATGAATCAGAAAATTTGTATTTATAAACTTTTTTCCATTCTGTGATAAGCTTCACACAAAGATGGTGGGTGCTGCAGAGTTCTGTTTGTTTGTGGCTATGGGGACCTTCCAGCTTCCTGCAGGACCATGACGCTGTCTATCACAGGGTATGAGATAAGGTGTAGAGGTACAGGATAAGGTGTCTCTTTATCCTTGGGTTAATATCCTTGTATAAAGTTGTAACACTCCTTTGAGTGGTGGAGGAGGAAGAGGACAGAAGTGTACCATCATCTGCTCATGTCCCTGTCTGGGGCTGCAGCTGTCAAAGGCAGGACAACCACTAACTGAAGCAGCCATTCTGTTGCCACAGGCAGCCCCTGCCTCCCTGCCTGGGGATCTACCAGCCTCACAACAAGGTTGTCCATTCCATGCCTCCTTTATGGCTGGGAGAGACCTATCCTGGGCCAAAAACGCTGGCCACCACCAGCGTTCTGCCTACTGACATGGCCACTACATCACTAGGGCTAGGGCCAGGAGCTCAGTCCCACGGTACCCAGTGAAAAAGGGTACAGACCTCCCTTTCCCCATGGCTTTTGGGAGCTTCTGGCTCCCTGTAAGACTACCATGGGGTAGGGCTTGGTGTTATCTTTCCTGTAGACTGTTGGCAGCTCTCCAGCTCGGTGGCAGAGGAGGGAGGAAGAGGATGGGAGTGTGCTGTGGTCCGGTTGTTTCCCTGTCTGGACATCCAGCTGTAGCACAAAGCAGCCACTCTCCATCACCATGGGCAGCCCCAGCCTCTGTGCCCTCCCCTCACTGTCCTTGCTCACCTGGCTGCTCATCTGACAGCTGGTGCTGTCACCAACTGACACTGCCAATGTTTGGCCTGCTGTGACACCACCATGACATCTGTATACTGTTTGGGTAAAAAAATGGCTGGGCCCAAAGAGTTGTGGTGAATGGAGTTAAATCCAGTTGGCAGCTGGTCACAAGTGGTGTTCCCCAGGGCTCAGTACTGGGGCCAGTTCTGTTTAATATCTTTATCAACAATCTGGATGAGGAGGGTGCCCTCAGTAAGTTTGCAGATGACACCAAGTTGGGAGGGAGGGTTGATCTGCATGAGGGTAGGAAGGCTCTGCAGAGGGATCTGGACGGGCTGGGTGGATGGGCTGAGGCCAATTGTATGAGGTTCTACAAGGCCAAGTGCCACGTCCTGCACCTGGGTCACAACAATCCCATGCAGTGCTACAGGCTTGGGGAAGAGTGGCTGGAAAGCTGCCTGGCAGAGAAAGACCTGGGGGTGCTGGTTGACAGCTGGCTGAATGCGAGCCAGCAGTGTGCCCAGGTGGCCAAGAAGGCCAATGGCATCCTGGCCTGTATCAGAAATAGTGTGGCCAGCAGGAACAGGGAGGTGATTGTTCCCCTGTACTGGTGAGGCTGCAGCTTGAGTACTGTGTGTGGTTTTGGGCCCCTCACTACAGGAAAGACATTGAGTTGCTGGAGTGTGTCCAAAGAAGGACAATGAAACTGGTGGAGGGTCTAGAGAACAAGTCTTACGAGGAGCAGTTGAAGGAACTGGGGTTGCCTATTCTGGAGTAAAGGAGGCTGAGGGGAGACCTTATCACTCTCTACAACTACCTGAAAGGAGGTTGTAGCGAGGTGGGTGCTGGTCTCTTTTTCCAAGTAGCAAGTGATAGGATGAGAGGAAATGACCTCAAGTTGTGCCAGGGGAGGTTTAGAATGGATATTAGGAAAAATGTCTTCACTGAAAGGGTTATCAAGTATTAGAATAGGCTGCCCAGCGAAGTGTTTTGAGTCACTATCTCTGGATGTCTTTAAAAGACATGTAGATGTGGTGCTTAGGGATATGGTTTAGTGGTAGACTTGGCAGTGCTAGGTTAATAATTGGACTCAATGATCTTAAGGGTTTTTTCCAGCCTAAATGATTCCATGATTCTGTGAAATATTTCTGTCTTTTTCTCTGTGTAGGCTCTGGGCTGTATCCTGTACTTGCTGTGCTTTAGGCAACATCCATTTGAAGATGGAGCTAAACTTCGCATAGTCAATGGGAAATATGTCATGCCACAAAATGACGCCCGCTATTCTGTGTTTCATGATCTCATTCGTAAGTTTACGGTGTTACTTAATTTGGTGTCTTTATGCATACATCTTATTATTGACAGTGTTGTATTACTGACAGTTAAATGCTGTTGACATGTGATGGTGAAAAAGGTTAACTGCAACAACTTCTTGTTTTATGAAAAATTTTAATCTTTTATCAAAAAACTTGGAGATTTTAAATGAAACTTTTGGGTTTTTAGTGCTGTTGCCTGCCTTGTTTAGGATTTGAATTAGTCCACAGGAGCAACTAGTGTATCAGTTTGATTTCTCTGGATCTGCTTTAGAAGTTGTTTTCTTTAAATTTCAAATAGATCACTGGAAGCTTCAATTACAGTGCCAGAAAAATGTCTCTAACTCCAACAGTATTAGATATAAAGTTACTTCTGAGGTTATTCATTAACTGATCCTCAAATATATTCCTTGAAGTATTCTTAATCCTAAGTGGTGTTTTTTCATGGATACCCGTTATGACAATGATATTTGTAGTTGCTCCGCTCTGTTCATGTGTTTGATTGCTTATTGCACTGGAGTGCAGTGAAGAAATTATTAATCTCTGCTGGGAGAGAAGCTCCGAAGGGTTTCTGTTCCATTGTCTGAATCTCTTTTTTTAGGCTCCACTTTGAAGGTGAACCCAGAGGAGAGATTGTCAATCACTGAACTTGTGAATCAACTGCAGGAGATTGCAGCAGCTAGGAATGTGAATCCTAAATCCCCCGTCACAGAGGTAAAGATGTCTCATAAGGAGTATTATTTATTGGTTAGGTCTCCTTTCTCTCCTCTTTTATCCAGTGAGTGTGAGTTTAGTAACAGATGTCAGGAGAGGTACCCTGTGCCTTAGTCTTTTGAAAATTTCACACTAACTTGTTTCAAAATTCAATTGAATTGATCTGTATCACTTGCTCTTTGAAAGTATACCTTTTAAAGCACAGAGCTTGCATGACATTAAAGGAAGCTAGTTCAGTTCTGCTTGTTGAAAAACTTCTCATAGTCTTGGGTCATTCTTTAGTACAGAAGTGCTCTGTTTGACATGCTGCATTTAATCATAATTGACTTGCACAGAAAAATCTAGTATACGAAGACTCTGCCTGCACTGACTTGAAACCCACTTAGTGTCTTCTGTTGGATGCTTAATTTACACAAAACTGCAAATGAATCAATTAGTGTATCTTAACTTCCTGGCTTTCTCCTGAGGTTCAGCTTGCCTGTTCTCACCAAGTAAAAGTAATTTACAAAGCATGACAAGTTGGCTAAATTGGCAAGAAAATACTCATAGTGAGTATTAATCTCCTCAGCTCCTGGAACAAAATGGAGGCTATGGAAACAATACTCAGCCTCGGACATCTGTGACCTCTATTTCACAGAGCTCCAAGCCTGCAGGACAGCTCAACAATATGTACAATGCAGGTAAGTGCAGAAAGAGACATCATACTAGTGTAAAACCAATTGCATATCTTATATGTGGAAAAAAACCCCCACAACATTTGGGGGTTTTAGACATTTTGCACAAGTACTAGCTATTTTGCATTTATATCGCTGTTTCTAACCTTGTTTTATGTTTCGCAAGGTTTGGTTGTATGTTGAGACATGCAAATGTGAATTTCTCAAGTTCATTGCTGGGCAAGATAAAATTTGGTTTCCTGTGTAAAATAGTTGAAACTAAAATGCACTATTGATCTCTAGAGGTGGGAGAGTTGAAATAAGTGAACTAAAACTTGATGAAAGTGGTGGATACAAGAGCAATAATGTTCTTAAGAACAAGAGCTTTAGAGAAAGTACTCTTCAGGTTATGACAAATTAATAAAAAATAGCTTAAAAAATAGCTTAAACCCCAAACTTTCCGGTTCAATGAGGCAATGATATTTGAAAGGGTCTTGTGTAAAAAGCAGAGTTTAAGAGGAGTTTAAATTTAAACTGTTAAAAGTCTTCTGAGAAAAGTGCTGTATTTTAACTGAAAACTTGTTACATTGTGGCAGAAGTTACTGAAATCAGTACATACCCTGAGTTTGTGCACAATATTGGCTATTTGGTGTAAGAAAGTGACAGTTGTCAAGCAGTTGTTCTGGGAAAGCAAAGACATCAGATATGTTACAACTTCAAAAGATAGCAGCCATTTTGTGTCTTTTGGTATAACTTTATGCTAAAACGTGCTTGTTGTTGGACTACCTCCACCATTAGACACCAAAGAAATGCAGATGCAATTGCAGGGATTTTGACTATGGATCACACTAAGTCATTAATGCTAAGGAGTCACTCACCTGACATGTATTTATTTTGGCCTATGAAAAGCCTGTATGAGGAAGAAATAGTATTTTTCCTTTCTTCCCCCTGAAAAGACTTCTGAGCTTCTGTGATAGTTGAAGCACCTCTGACAGTGACCATAGTCTAAAGCTACTTAGTTTTGTCACTTCCAAAAGACTTGTGGCTGACAGCCTCAAAGGGAAAAAACAGCAGCCTAAATTCAGTTTAGCCTAAACTCAGTACTTTCAGAAATAGCCATAGCTGGCACTGCCTTGAGGCCAGCTAATTATGGGAGGATTGTGCAGGGAGGACTTTGGGAGAAGGTTGCACCATAGGACATTAATGGTGAGGAGAAGGAGTTGTGGTTCCATCTGAGGAAAAACAGTAGTTGGACTAGCAGTACTAAATTGAGTCAACCAAAACACATCTCAAAAATGACACAATTAAAAGCTGACATACCCATTCTGTAAAAATGGATATTCCAGAGTTCATTCAGTTGAAAATACTTGCACTTAATATAGTAAAGAAAATGAGAAACTTGATAGGTTTATTTGCATCCAATTTCTTATTAAAAGGCAATTTCTGCACCCATCTTGTCACATATCATATGTGAATATGGAACATTTCAATTAATGTAGAAGATATCAAGGGAATATTTCATACTGTATTCAGTTTTCTTTCCAGCTCGATATTTCTTGCTTGATATTAGCAATTCAGCATAAGTAATGAGACAAAGGATATCAATGTTCCAGGGAAACTTTTAAAATTGGGTAATATTTATTAGAGTAGTGCTGTCTGTATATCAATTTCTGTGGAAGAATCCAGCTTCCTAATTGGATTATAATCAAAAGGCTGTCTGGCCATCTGTTTTGTGCAAGAATGAGTACTGTTTGTTGTATACAATCATATTAATAGGGATGTTGTGCTGGGATGCTGTGCTTAAAGTAACTTAATTATGCCAGCTGCTTTTGAAGCCCTATATTAAAATGTCTCTACTGGGGGTGCTTAAGTAGATATGCTAATGATAAGCTGCACTTTAAGAGGCTGATACTAAAAAAAGACAGTATTTTGCTGTACTGGCAATTTGAAATAAATGCTTTACTTTCAGAACAAGGTGTAGCCTGTATGTGCATTCACTTCCAGCTTTGTAGGCAACTTGCTTTGGTATGGAGCCCATTCCAGGATACAACTTAAAGTACAATTATTTTTATTCAACTACTCTAGGCCTGACCGTTGCGGAATGTGACCAGACTTATGGAGGGTTCTTTGATATTCTGAGGGGTGGAACAGAGCGATTTTTCACTAATATTAAGGATACATCTTCTAAAGTTATCCAGTCTGTGGCCAAGTGAGTAAAAAAAAAAAAAAAAAAAAAAAATTAAAATTGTGCTGGTGAGAGTTCTAAATGAAGGGTCAGGAGCTTATTCCAGAAATTATCAAGTTTAGCATACTTTTCCAAGTATGAGCTCTAATAGTTGGTAGCTAGCCCTGAGATTTTAAGAATGATAGTAATACAAAAGTTACTTGAGCAATCATTTACTGGAAATGAGATTGTTGGGGGCAAAAGCCTGTCCTTAAGTACTACTTTACCTGCTGTATTCTGGATACTGAAAGCTTAGGAGAGATGAGCAGGTGGGGGCTGGAGCAGGGTGGAGAGGTATGGACTAGGACTATCATGGTTCAGAGTGAATAAATTGAATTAGTAGATAGGGCCTCCGTGAATAAGAAAAGAAGAAAAAAAGATGGAGCAGTGAAAGGGAATGGAGGTGAGAAGAAAAACTGCGGGGAAATAGTATATGGACTCATCTGTCCAGTTTAGTTTTCAGGTGGAATTCTATGCCCTCAAAGGGCAAAGTGAGAGGATCTGCATTGTTTGTCTCCTTTGCCCTGCATTACATGGAAGAATACTCTCCTGTTTCTATGTATGTGTTCTCGGATACCTAGTCTGTGATTATTTCTTTCTAATCAGATTTTCAGTCCTATTCAAAATGTTTCTAGTACCTCTATGTGATCGATATTAATCAATCTGTATGACTCATACTTTTTAAACTTCTAATCAAAAAGTGTAAAAGGTTTTTCTTAATTATAGGAAGAGCAGGTAAGTCACTGCTGAATACCATGATTGAACAAGAGCCTCCTAAGGAATATTGTGTCCTTCACTGTAGGGTTTGTGGCCCTTTAATTGGAATACTGTGCTATGGCTTGTGAAATCTATTGCTTGCAAAATGTTTTTCTGTCACTGAGTGTAATTTCTGTGTAATGCTGCTCTAAAATCTTTGTAATGATCAGATAAGTTAGATCTGTAGATCTTGCACCTCTGTAGACCCTTCAACTGCATTTTTAGCTGTTTGCTTTTACATTTAGTCTGTTTAAACTTCCTATGTGTGGCTTAGGCCAGGTTCTCTATTTTTTAAAGGTCACAAAAGCTATGCAGCTTTGGTTTGTCCTTAAGCTTTCTATAGCTTTTGACACACTAGAATCAAAGTTTTCACCCCAGGGAAACCACACTGACACAAGAGAAGACAGGGAGGTGTGCAAGGGAAATGAACTGTTGCATGATGAAAGTGGTAACTTGTTAGCAGCTTAGCAGAACTGTAGGAGTTCCATGTATGAAGTAACATGGTGAGCTACAACTTCTAAGTGACTGCTCCCAATTTTATTTCTTTGGCATGTGCTGTCTTGCAGGCCTCTGTTCTTTACCTCCTTGTACCTGTTACCTTCCGTGGAACTGATCTTCCTCTCCCCTCCACTTCAGTCTTACTTCTGTTCCTTTTGTTCTATCTTGTTAAATGAAATTTCCTGTGTGGTAAAACATGGAAATATTCTGCAGATTCCTTGCCTTTGACAGCTCTACTATTTATAAACTTGAAGGTACTTAATTCCTTGTCTTAAATTCTGCCAGCTTTGCTTAGATTTAAGTCTTGCAGCAGAGATTACTTTTCTTCCTTTGTGACAGATAACACTTAAATTCTTCTCTACCTTTGACAAAGTTATAAGCCCTACTTTCCCATGCCTGTGTTCCTGTATTAGATCTTACTTGTACTATATTTTGATTGTACACTACGTGCTTCTGAAGCACTCCTGCACTTTGCTTTCTTGGGCTCTTGAGTCCACTTGACTTTATGAATTGTTATGCCTCCATCAATCAGTTATGTTTGAAGTTTTCCTTTCCTGCTCTTGCAAGCGGCTTCTTCCTTAAAGGCCACTGGAAGTTTAATTACTTTTTTGAATTTCATCTTGTGCCATTTTCCCCTTTTCTAGTGGTCAGTTAGGACTGTCTAAAATTGACTTTTTAATATGGAATGGCTTATGCTGTGCCTGCACCTTATTCTAAATTTCTCCTCCCTGCTAGGTGTCTGGCTTTTTGCTTTGTGTGATTTCCTTTGTTCCATTCTAAGTGTAGTGTGCAAGGAATAAAACAGTAACTGTACATCCAACTGCATCTGTAGAGCTCATCTGGCAGCTTCTGAAGTCTAGGACAGTGAGTTCTTGCTGTCCGAAAAGATGCTGTTCAGTTCCCATGATCTTCTTTACAATTGTTTGTTTAGATTATGGTGACTGCCCCAAATAAGTCTTGCATCTCTTATTCTTAGAGTTACGATGCTACTTCTGAGTTCCTAGTTAGTGTTCTGTGGCTGAACAATACGCTTGGCATGTTAGTTAGAATCCCTTTTTTGACAGAACTTGGAAAGTATGATTGAGATGGAACTTGAGGCTCTTGAGTCCTACACAGACCCCATGGCAGGATCGTATACGCTTTAAATTTGCGTGGGACATAAGGAACTGTTAGAATTCTCCAAACTGCTTCAAACCTTATCTGGCATGACTCTTTACTTTGTGGTAGTGTTTGAGCCTCTCTCAGGGATGTGACTGCTGTTGGAGACATTTTAGTGCATGTCTTGTGGAACATACTAAGTATTAGTCAAAGAAAAGCTTACTACTTTTACATGTTATTTGTATTAATTACAGAACATCACATGTGGATTTTTACTACAACTGAGTAGCTTGTGAATGTAACTGTTTGATGTGGTTTTGGTTTGTAGCTCTTAATGGGTGGGAGTATTGTAATATCCAAATTAGATCAATGAGCCACAGACCTTCTCCAGCTAATGGGGGATGCAGCACTTCCACGGGCTGTGATGAATTGACAGAGGATTGTCAGACAGTGTAAAGTCCCAAGGTTCATCATGAGGGGATCAGTCCCTCACAGATGTTTTGGACTGGGCTGATTGAATAAGGGTTTATATTTAGGTGACTTTGTATGCATCACCGCCGTTGACAGAGCATGTGAGACTGTCAGATTTTTGTTTAAGCTCTGCACTAACACAAACAAATCTTGGTTTTGTAGAGGACTCTATCTTCATACAACTTTGTTTTCTTGTGTTACCTAAGTGAATTTGGCCATTGGGTTGGGGAGTGAAAGAAGAGGAGGGAATTCAGTGAGTACATAATTATGTTGGTGAGAACCAGTTACTTCAGTACTTATTTTCTTTTGGTATTTAATCAATACTGAAAGAGAAACTCCTTCCACTTGTAATTTGCCAATATTCTTTAGTAGCCCTTAGTTCTGTAATTTCCATTCCTTGATAAGTCTTATGAATATTTTGAATCTTAACTGTATTTAACAGGTCACTGAAATGGCAAAACATGAATTAACGTGAACAATACTTAATGTTATGCAGAACCTAAGGTAGTCTCAGGTTCTTCAGCATTTAACGTTCTTAGCATTTAACATTCACTATGCTGCTGAGAGTCCCACACTGGGCTTGTGCATTCTTAACCTATTTATGCTTTAACTGAGCTGAAGTGTTAATTCTCTTTTTGCATCTACTATAGGACTTATCTGTTTATATCATGGTCATTCTCTGCCTTTACAAACTTGTTTTGTGGCTACAGCTGGTACCATCAGGGACGTGGGAATACCTCTTCTACTTTTGCATCCTTGACTGCCTTTCCAAAACTCTTCAGCAAACATGAGAAGCAGACATTCTGGAAAAACTAAAATGTCTCTTCCTTTCGTGCATTTTCCTCACCACACTTAAGCATTCCTTGTGTTGGAGTCTGTCATCTCATTAGGCAGGCTCTCTCCTTCCTACTTACCATTGCTTTCCTGAATTGTGGAGTTATTTCCTTTTTCTGCAGACAGACTTCTTTTTCACTGAATCCAAACTACAGTGGAAGAGTTACTGTTCAGTAGTTGCTACAAAAAAGTTAATTTTTTCTTCTCTCCCATAGCTGCCTTTACCTTAATTCAAATTTTGATCTCTTATTTATCCTAATAAGTGATAAATTCAGAAAACTAAAACACATGTCACAGGCTACTAGGAACAGAAGAGTGAATGAAGGCCGTCTTTGTTGTCCGCCAGGCCACCTCACTTGCAAGTGTTGCAGTCGCTTGCAGATTCAGGTCAGGCAGAATCAGTTTATAGCTACATGAGAGAGAACACAGACCAACAGAGGTTCAGCCCTCTGTTGATACAAACTGACCTAAAAGAAAGTACTGGGGTGTACACGCACTTAAGAGCAGATGCATGTTGCTCTGTGAAGGGGCCTAAATACAGCAGAGCAGCGTCTGCATCAAAGGGAACTTTGTTCCAGCAGATGTACCCGTGTGTGCCTGATAACTCAGTCTGCAGCCATGTGGCCTCAACATACCTCTGTTCAGCTCATCCACCTCTTGCTTGTGATGCTGCTGTGCCCTTGACCAGCTTTTATGCTTATTGAGGTCTGTATCCACACAGGTTACAGATGCCCTGCCAAAAAACATACATAAATGTTTTAAGTATCTGGTCTTCACTGGTATTGAAAGCAGCATGCTGAACTTAAGATCACTCTTGTTTTGCTTTGTCAGAACATTCTCTTTCACTGAAGAGATTATAATCTAGTAATCTAGGGAACAATCAGATGCCTTTTATTGCTAGCTTTCTTTGTTTCTAAGGTAATTTTGTTTCTGGTTTGCTGCATTAATGTTTTATTTCATGGACCTTTGTGTTGTACTAGGTAGTTGAATGATGAATTCAGTTCTGTGAAGCAAACCCAAGTGGGAACAGATTGATGTGAACTTCGGTGCTGCATTTCATCCTGGCTTTTAAAAAATAAACTGCAAAAATGGTGGTGTTTTTCTACTCTTATGAGCATAGAGATGTCTGGAGGAAGACTGCTTAGTGTTAGAGCATTATTTTTAACTGAAGATAATGGTTTGTGTGCTCACATGGTAGCTGTGCTGGTCAGTCTGTCATTCTTTATTCTTTCCCGTCTTCAGCTGTTAGTAATACAAGGTAACTATGCACTGTTGCAGAATTTTGTGCTGCATCCTAACTAGTTTATTTTGTGAATTTAATTGTTAATTCTAATTTAATTGTTTTAAACTTAATTTGCTGGAATGATCTTTTTGTTTAGTATTAGTTATGGGCTTTTAAATGCAGCTGTTCTCTGACAAGATTAATAATGCCAACCATATACACAGTGAAAAGCTTTTAACATCTAATTAAAATTTCTGATTTTATTTAGGTATTTATTCTGCAAAATGAGAATTCATATTTTCTTTGCTACATTTCCCACTAGACTTCTCACTAAAAAGCCTTGAAGTAGCCTGGTATCATCAGAAAAGTGGCTAAATATTGGTGTCAAAGTACTTTCCTGTTTAGCTTAATTAGAGCCTTAAAAAGCGCACCGAGTTTTCCATATAGATCACAAGCCAGAAGTGCTCCATGCAATCTCTTGATTTGTTTGCATGATCTACTCTTACCACCTCCCAGCAACATTGCTATGTAAATGAAATTTCTGCTGTTAATAACATGAAGGACCTTATTCCTGACATTTATTTACAGGGTTGTATCTTGAAATGTGTAGCAATGCTTACCAGTGTGAAGAATATGCATTTTTTCACCTTCCTGCCATTTAAAGCAATCTCAGTTACCAGTTTGATGTGAAACACTCCACTAAAAACAGAGTACGTTATGTTCAAGTCTTACTACTGAAGCTCTGAAATCTTCAGAATGAAGTTCAAGGAAGGTCACATGTCATAGAGCGCTTATGTTGATTTTGCAGTTTAGCAGCTACATTTTAATTAAGGCAGCACAAACATTCTGAAGCTTTTTCAGTTTAACAGGCTTCAAGTTGCTGCTTAACGTCAGTGTTACAGTATTGAAGAGATAATGGTTCTTTGTTCTCAGGCTATCGTATTAGGTGGTTCTTTATCTTGATATCAAAAAAGTTGATATCATTAGAATGTTCTGCATGTTTTCTTGCTTGAAGCTGGTGGGTGTAAGCAACAAATAACATTTGACACTTCTCAATCATATAAAGGACTATGTTCATCACTAATTTTAATAAGAAATTATTATCTGTGAATGTAAATTCCTACCTTAATTAGTTCAGTTGCAACAGTGTTACCACTTGAGCTACATGATGAAGTTATGTCCTTCCAAAGGTGCAAAGAATTTTGAAGTAGAGTTTAGTGGGCCATTTTGTCTACCTCCTTACGCAAGATTTTTGAAGGCTGAATTTTTTAGTGCCTTGTCTAGTGAAACTCTCAAACTTCCTTGTGGTGATTTCCATTTGTCTCAAGACCTTGGGTCATTATCGTTGTTAGGACAGTGATTATGGCATTTTGCATAAATACTGTTTAATGTGCTTTCAGAACAGTTGTTCTTGCCTTACCTAAAATTGTCTTCCTAATCCTTGTAAATTCAATAATCTTTTATGAATCTCCCCAGCCTCCTTCATGTTTACTAGCAAGCAGTAAAGAATCAAAGCATAATGTTCTTTTGATGTTTCAGAATTTGAGTGCAGTGTACCAGGTCTGCTCTTTCAAGCAGTGTCTTGAAACTTGGCAGCAATATGAAAATATTGCTTTGATAGTGCCTCTGCATTCCTTAAACATGCATCATAGTGTTGTGATGATATTTTGATATTCTGGAGATATGCTACTGACTTAAGTTAGGGATATCTAAATCAAATTCTGTAGGTGAGGTTTGTTCTTAGTTTGCCAGTCAGAAGTGCAGACCTATGTGATTATACTCAGGGATGTTGGCCAGCACTGGAGGCTCTTCAGTCTTTTTCTTGAGCTTTTTTGTCCTGCTACATAGCAGATAACCTAGAAACAAAAAAATAATAGTGGTCTTAAAATAGTAAATTGTTGGCATGGTGTGGGTGGTTAGGGAGAGATGAAGGGAATGGAGCTAAATTAAAAAAAAAAATCACTGATAGATTATTTTTCAAAAAGGCTGCTCTTTAAGACTGTGCATAACTGTCTGAGAAAGAGATAAGTAATGAGTAAGGCCTTGCTTACTATAGGAGTTTTGGAAGTGAATTTTTGGAGGAAAGATTTAAATGAGGAAAGAGATTCAGGTTCTCTCTATTCATATGGAATCCAGAAATTGGGCAGTGTGGCCATCTAGGCCAGAGAGTAACATGCCAGAGTTACATAATTTAAAATGTAATGTTTTAACAAATGATCTTTGTTCTAAGAATTATGATGTCCTCCATTAAAGATATTAATGCATCCTCATTAGGCTTTCAAACTGATACCTACAATGAACCTTTATCAGTAAGAGCAGTGTCTAGAGGAATGAGTTAAACATTGAAGGCATCTGTACAAAATCGCCAGAGATGGTTTTGTTGCAACCAATATAAATGAGTAACTGTTCAAATACAACATCCAGTCTGAAAACTCTAGTCTGAAGCATGAGGTAACAAGCCTTAGCTGGAAGAAATGAAACTTTATTCATGGTGGTGAGCTTTAGACTTATGGCTTGAATGGTTCTATTTCATAGTATTAACTCCAATGTGTTCTGTTTCAGTTATGCAAAAGGAGACTTGGATATATCATACATCACTTCCAGAATTGCTGGTATGATAGCTATGTCTGTCTTAAGAATAATTTCTGATTGTTCTTAATATATGAAAAAAGTAAATACTTCATCTGGTGTTTGTTGTTCTGTCTTCAGTGATGTCCTTTCCAGCTGAAGGTGTAGAATCTGCCATCAGAAATAACATAGAAGATGTGCGGTTATGTCTGGACTCTAAACATCCTGGCCACTATGCTGTGTACAATCTCTCTCCAAGAACATACAGGCCTTCAAGATTCCATAATAGGGTGTGTATAGTTTTTGTGTATTTCTGTAAAAGGTCTTTCAACACAATGTCTTGGTTATACCTTCAGTTTTTTTATTGTGAAATATGTTAAAGTAGGCTGCATAATCAAAAAGATGACAAAAGAGTAAGTATAAACATAAGGTCAAAGAATAACCTATATTGTGTTTGTCTTTCAATCCAAACTTAACTGATTAAAGACTAATCAGTTAAAGACAAAGTATTGTCACACCTGAAAAAACAATTACCACCTCTTTGGGTGGAAGCGGTCAACTTTTATCTGCATCTGGTTCAGTATGAGGTTCAGGCAGAGGCTGTTTAACATGGAAGGCAAAGCTTAATCACACAGGAAACCCTCTGCATGATAATTTGGAGCAGGTACCTCAAAACAAAAATCTTCAGCAATGCTTTTGAGCACTAGATTGCTGAAAAGTCCACTGAGGCTGACATAGTGAACTGATTTATTCCTCATCCCACAAAGCTATCAATCTCTGCTTATGGAATGATAAATTCTGTCACTGGGAAACTGTTTACTCTGGAGATGGTTTTTTGGTTATGCAAGTCTGTGGTCCCTGTACACTGATATTCCTCATGTATTGGTACTGTGAATGGTACAAGCTAACGTACCAATGAGCACAGCTAGATCTACCAGTAATCTGGAAATCTTCTGGTCTACATTTATCTTTTTGACATTCATTTTGTCTTCTGATCTTTGTTTTACTGGGAAGTAATAGCAGATCATAACTTGTTAAAACATTGTAGATTCCTGCCCACTTTATTGACTGGGAGTATTTAGAATGTTTCTGCAAAACATTGTCTTCTGTTTAAAAGCAAAAAAAGGCAGCTATTCTACTTGGAAAACAAACTCTTTAAATATATTAAGGAAACTTCCCCTGTCTATCTTTGAAATCTAGATGCACAGTGAGCAATACTGACTGACTTAACTTCATTATTCAGTGATAGGTGAGAGCAGCCATGGAGGAAGCTAAGGAAGCTTAGTTTTTCTTTAGTGCCTGCAAAAGATGATTATGGCAAGCCTTAAACTTGATCAGAGGAGAACAGCTTCTGAAATTCTTAATTCTGACACTTTGCATAGTAGGTGTTTATGAAATTATATATTCTTTCTTGCTTGCTGTATACTATCTGTATGAAACTTTTACAAATTTCTGTAACCTTGATTAAAGTTAATGGTAGTTTTGAATTCTTCTCTGCTAGTTTTGAGTCCTACTTGGAATAGGTTGCTCAGATTGTGCATTTTCCATCATTCTGCTGATGATCAGAACATTTTGAGCTTAAAACATAGCCAAAGGAAAAGAAGGTAATGTTGTATGGTATACATCTTGTAACAAAACCAGTGTTTGAGCAGAAAGTAAACGGTAAATCAGAAAAAAGTCAGTTCTTGCTTTTTAGAATACACCTGCTTTTGTAGATTGTTTTCTAGCTTGTAGGTATAATGCTGCAATATGATTCTTTCACTGCTGTTCTAATATTTGAGGTGTACTGAAGCCCACATTGAATCCTGTGGTGAACAGGAATATAAAGGACTGCTTGCCTTAGCTTTTATTCGTTCACTGGTGACTTTGCATAAGCTTGCGCTAACAAAAGAATGTACAATTTAAATCTCTCAAGTGATGCTTTCTGAAACTGTCCTCTTTTTTAATTAAAATACTAGAATACAGTGAACAGCTGTAGGAGACTTTGTATGCCAGACCGTTTCTTTCAGCCTTTTTTCCTGAGCTTTGCACAAAAACAATCTCACTGAGAATTTTTTGTGATACTCAGTTGATGCAGGTAATTCATCTCAGAGTAACCCTTGAACTTTTTTATCTGGGTAAGAAAACACGTTGCTGATAGCAAAATTTGGTCTTCCACATTCAGCAGTTGTGGTCCCGGCTAAAAAGAAATAGAAAAAGCTTGCTTTATAAGTTGTTTGTTAGATGTGACCAAGGAAACATCTAATCTTTTGGCGTTGCATGTGCTCAAGGATCAGGTTTCATATACTGCATTCTTACTGGACAGCTGATTTTAAGAATCTAGACTCTTCAGCAGTGAAGCTGATTATTCAGTAGTGTTTTGTAGCACTTATTGCAGAAGGAATATTACTTAACTGAAGAGGCTCTTTGAATAAAGGACAAATGTAAAAGCAAACCAAGTCTTCCTGTTTGTTGGGTTTTTTTTTTTTGCTTAAGAATATGTGCACAAATAAGTTGAAAGCTGTTTTACTTTATTCCTTGCTCTAAGAAAATTTCAGGTAGTAATCTGAGTTGTTACTTCTAGTGCAGCAGACTGCAGACAGGACTGGAGTTTTATTGCACTTCACACTATACAGTGGTGAGACTACTTTTCTTGAGCATCTTGCATAATTTCTACCTGAAGGTGGCATTAAGGTGTAAAATTGCCTCATATACACAGCTTATGCTGTGCAAATGTGTGTGATTACTTAATCTCATTTCTCACCTCTACTGTCTCTCATTGCAGGTTTCTGAATGTGGCTGGCCAGCAAGACGAGCACCAAATCTTCAGAATCTTTATAGCATATGCAAGAACATGCATTTATGGCTGAAACAAGACCAGAAAAATGTTTGCATTGTGCACTGCCTTGTAAGAAGTTGGTTTAAGTTGAAGTGCTTTGCTCAATCCAGCTTTAAATTGTGAATAAGGATGCTAGTATCCACTCAGTTTGTGAATATTACTGGCTTCCTTTACTGTGAGGCTTGGGGGCAATTCCATCCTTAGCAAAGTTATTTGCATAAATTTTCTCCTTCCGCAAATTAGTAGGGTAGTGTAGCCTTTGCTTACTTGCATGTAGCATGGAAGGCAGTATATAGGAGGGATTAAGGCAAAGTAGCCTTTGGGAGAAAGAATCTGCTCTACTATTTCAGTGTTTGCTCTATTTTTTGTTCATGTTTTCTGAGTGACAGCTGGGTATACACTGCATTTCCTACTACTGTCCATTTCGAATGTAATCTGTATCTGCAGAATTGCAGAAACTGACTATGATAGACTTTTGGTGGCACTTGCTTTTGCTGGTGGCAGGTTGCTATGTAACTTTCACTGTTCTCTAATGTATCATTAACCTTGATATAACCCCCCAAAGCAGTAAAACTCTCAAAGAGCCACCTCATGTCCAAAGGGGGTGAGGGGAGAGGAATGAATTTAAAGAATAGTTACTACGCTCAAGACTTGAAAGCATGAGGTTACTGTTATGTTTGTGTAAGAGAATTGCGTGCAAAATTTTGACATTCTTTTCCTGCAGTAAAAAGATAAACATGACAGTTGTTACAATGTGTATGATGCTGCTGGAAAGCATTCAAAACCAGTCCTTTCATATGGTATAGCAGTCTATATGGAATATCACTATCGGAATCTAAAGACTTGTTAATCTAGCAAAGTGTACTTCCTTAAACAGAGTTTTATGAGGAAAAAATCAGTTAATGCCAGCTCCTGAAAACTGATGGGATTTTCAGTGCAGCTGTGAGGTTAGGGATACAATTCTATATTAAAGTGATACTTAAGTATCTTGGTATCACATGATTGGTCAAGTAGGTAAGAAGCAGATGGGAAGAATTAGCCCCAGTTTTTGTAAGATCTTTCCCTTGAAGTGTTTCCTTTAAGGTACCTAACTCATTCCTTTTCTTCAGGTGTGAGGTAAGCTTGTGTATATATGGCTGCATGCCAGATGTGATGTGAGGAGCATATACCAGAACTACTAGAAATTAATGATAGCTGCAATATGTGTCTTGGATTCATCTAGCTGGAAATTTTTGTAGATTTAAAAGCTAGGAAATCTAGGTTAAAAAGAATGCTTTGTCTGGTAGAGAGAGAATTTTTTTAGTCTAATGCACTTTCTTGGATAACAAAACATAAGAGTTGCTTCTTGTAATGGCGAAACTGCCTCTAGATGGCTGGGATTCAGAACCAGGTAGGGCTTCCTGTTTTTCTGATCTTTACTGTGGAGGTTTGCCATAATGCAGTGAATTGCTAAATTTTTACATTGTAATTTGAGTGATCCAGTTGAGAACAAGCAGTGGAAAACAAGATTTAAATGGCAGCTCCGTGCTTTAGCTACAGTTAAGTCTTTTTGGACTGGCAATGATGGGGATCTGTTTTTAACTGGTATCCTGTTCTGCTGATACTGTCACACTGTAGCACATATGCCAGAGGCTGGAGTAGCTCCTTGACATCTGCAATAACACTTTGTTCTGTGTAATTATTTGGGGCCATGCAGTGATCGTCATCCTTGAAAAGTTGCACAGCTTTAAGAACTTAATGGCAAAGAGACTTGCAACTGGCTATGCTGCAGCTCTTTCAGTGTGCTTAAGTGTTCCTTCAGGTAGCTTTATTTGACCTGTGTTTAAATGAACCAAGTTAAGATAATTATGCACACACAAGGAAAAGTTATGTTTTATTTATTTTATGAAGGTTATTTCTTTTCAAAATAATTTAGACACAACTCCTCTAGTTTTTTGAGACTTTGGGACAAAACTTATGCTCAAAATCTAGCTTTTTCCAATAATGATTGTTTATGCCTGAGGATTGTTTATTTTGGTAGCCGAGATCTTACCATCTCATTTCTGTATGGGAGTGTTTCTTTTGCTCTCATTCTCAACTTATCAAACTTCTTTCTGAAGTGCAAGGTTCTGTCATCAGATTTGTTTACTAATGAATAAGATATTCTTTATTTTGAATGCTGTATTTCTGGTTGTAAAGTAGTCTTTAAAGTCTTGTAAAGTTGTCCTCTGACTTCATGCCATGGTTGCAAAGGGTTTGCTGTGACTTGTTTGCTGACATCTTTGTACAATGACTTTTCTCCCCTTGGTATAGTGCTTTAATGTGGAAGTGGCTTTGTAATGCAAGTGTACATAGGTCACTGCTTGTTGTGCTGATCAGTATTGGTCCATTCTTCCCTTGTATTCATTAATGTTTTGTCCTAAGTGTAGGCTCTCAGGGTGGGACCATGGTTTTGTTTCATCTGTGTGAAATTTAACTGAAAGGCAGGGTCCAGCCCACAGAATCATAGACTAGTTCAGTGACTTCTGGAAATCATTGGGCTTGCTAGTTACACCAGCAGTAATAATATTGATTTGTTGAACTGCTCTTTAAAGATCTCACTGTTATGGAGCTGGCAGACCTTTTCATTGATCTATGTAATGGTAAGAGTAGAAGCCTGGCTTTGAAGGAAATGCCTGTTAAAAAACTTGAGAGATTCTGTTCTGTCAACCATTACCTCTTCTGAATCTTCAGTCTTCTGTAGTGTAGGGATGAGTGTGCGATGCGTGTAGCTGTGGTCCCTGCAGAAAGAGGTTCATTGTTTTAATTTCCTTCTCTTAGTTTAACAGCTTGCCACAAATCTCAGGCAGTCTTAGTCAGAAGACTAAAGTGTTCAGTGTGGCTTAGTTGTTCTGAATCTTAGGACTTCTCTTGTAGCAGAAGTCCATGGTTATCAGCCAAAAATAGCACTGAACTGGTGTTTCAGGTAGCAGCCAGGAAACAAACTTAAAAATGGATATTAGAGACAATAAGGTAGTAAATGTCAATTGAAAATTTCAAACAGTGTTAAAGTAAAGCAATTACTCACATTTGAGCAAGCAGATAATATGTAGTATCTTTTGTATTGTGTGGAAATTGAATGAAAACATTTCACATTCAGATACAAACTTCAAATCTAATGATCGCACTAGACCTTGGATTTCATTAACATTAAATAAGGAGATAGCATATTCTTCAGTAACTTCTGTTATGCTTTTTCCACTAGGTTTAATAACAAAGTTACGCTTTTTTTTGTAGGATGGAAGAGCAGCGTCTGCTGTTGTAGTTTGTTCTTTTCTGTGTTTCTGTCGTCTCTTCACTACTGCTGAAGCTGCAGTTTATATGTTCAGTATGAAACGCTGTCCTCCTGGCATTTGGCCTTCTCATAAAAGGTACAGTATCAGTCTGTAGGGTACTGTTGAAGCAAGTAGTTATGCAGTTATGAATATGCTACTATTTTTGCAGGATGCTTTTTAGGAAGATAAATTATTTCAATAGTGTCTGTGTTCAAACAGCAAAATACTTGGAAAAATAGATGTATCATGAGTAGAGAAAGTAGTTCTGAATTCTGTGAGCCCTTAAGTTACTCATGATCTTCTTCTCAAAGTGAGTTGAATATGACCTGTAGTGAAGAAATGTTAGGAATGAAAACAAGGGTATGTAGTGCTTTTGAATGCTCTTAAGTATAAAATCCTCTTCCACATGTGTAAGACTTATTCCATATTTTAAAAATTTATTACAATAGGCTTCATTCTCTATGTCAGAACACTGCAAGTTCTGTGAAAAGACCAGTAATGATTTCTGTTTAGGTAAGAATGCCTTCTGCTTTTTAAAGGAGTGCATGCAGAGGTGACTTTCATATACTTTGACAAATGTTTTAAACTGAATATTTGATTTAATTTGATAGATCTTATAAAAATGAAGCATCAGTAACAAGTGACACTGGTAGTAAGGGTGTTTCCTACAAGAAGGATTGGATACAGAAAGGTGAGAAGTAAGGAGTAGTTAAGTATAAATGATGGATTATG
The DNA here is from genome assembly GCF_947461875.1 of Haliaeetus albicilla. Lineage (NCBI taxonomy): Eukaryota > Metazoa > Chordata > Aves > Accipitriformes > Accipitridae > Haliaeetus > Haliaeetus albicilla. The sequence continues at coordinate 42,868,410 of NC_091516.1, forward strand.
CTGTTGTACAGATTTATTTTGAGTATATTTAATGGGTCCTCTAAATATAACTTTTATTGATGAAGATAAACTTAAAGCCTTTGAGTTAGTAGCTCCAGAACTCCTGTGCAACTTTTATCCATTAAGTGTAAGATACAAAATAAATAGTTCTCCTAGTTTGGCATTTTAAGGCCTTTGGAAAGAGTGACTAGTTTGTTCTACAAGTTAATGTATGTAAAGCTACCAACCTAAGGCAACGTCTGGAGCTGTCTGGAAGGTGGGACACAGGTGCAGATAAGTTCATATGCAGTGCTGTATTCAATTTTCTGGGCAGTATATTTTTCTGTTGTGATGCAGCCATGAGGCTTTCGTACAGAAACTGTGTTGCTGTCCTTAAATTGAGAGGCTGGCTAGGGATCATAAATATTTCTCCATGTTTCTATTTCATTTTCCTCTTTGTGAAATTCTATCAGATTTGAAAATCCATTTACTGGAAGTGCTGCTAAGTGTTCCCAGTGTTTATTATTAGCGCTTGTCACTGCTCAGTGGCTGGATATGAATAGAAGTCACCTACCTGTTAACTCATTTTTAGAATTTGGTTCTCTGGCTAAATGAATATGTTTGGTTTTGGCAGATACATTGAATACATGTGTGACATGATGGCTGAAGAACCCATTATTCCTCACAGCAAGCCCATCCTTGTCAGATCAATCGTCATGACTCCTGTTCCTCTTTTCAGTAAGCAGCGTAATGGCTGCAGGCCTTTTTGTGAAGTTTATGTGGGAGATGAGAGAGTAACCACTACTTCCCAGGAATATGACAAAATGAAGTAAGTACAGGTTGTGATTTGCTCTGAAACAGCACATTATTTTTTTCTGTACTAACTTAAATATGAAGTCCTTACGGTGGGGAGAAAGCATGATTTTGCATGTGCCAGTTGAGCAGAAAGCTTCTTTAATGTACAGAACAGCTCCTCTCTCCCGTTTTAACTGATCTTGGAAGGTAAATCATGGGGAAAAGACAACATGGTTATAATGGCAGCTTGGATCTGTTCCTGCAGAAAGTGGGGATGATGGTGGGGTGGCACAGTGGCCACTGGGAGGCAGAGGTGAGCAAGACCCTCTTTCACTCGATGTGGTGTAAACTGGGAAGATTGATTCCTCATGTACAGGTACTGAACTGAACATCACGTCTCAGTCACAGAAACAGTAAGGATCCCACAGGCATGGTAACTGTAAAGGGAGTGCTTATTAGCCCCTGTACGGCTCTGGTGTCTGCTGTTATAATACAGCAGAGGAATTGGAAATGGTACTAGTAATGCTAGGTGTAGATAGTTGCAGACAGAGGAAAGGTGAGAGAATACTGAAGTCCTTCTAGCTTTCCTATAAATCCAAGCCCTGTAAGGAGTTTAATGACTTTGAAGAGAGCAGGAAGAGAAACATCTGGGGGGTGTTATAATAACATTTTCCTTTTTTTTTCTCTACCACACTGTCCCTTGGTGGGAGTCCTAACATACCACAGCAGTGCAGCTATGGTTTCTTTCTGCACCTTTCTTTGGAACAGCTTTCTTCAGGATATCCTGTCTCTTGCATTTCCCAGCAGCAACCTGAAGACATGTTTCTCCCATATTTAATTTGAGAACTATGGGTCTAAATATGTCTGTTGCTCTGCTGTAGGCAACTGTTAGTTAGTCTTGTTATTTTTAGAGCAGCTTTTAAGTTTTGATCATTCAGAGCAAATTCCTTCTCTCTAAGTAAGAACTTGAAGCAGATTTTTATGGGTTGATATTGAAGGCCTTGGAGAAACCCAACTAAACATAAGGTAGTAAGCTTTTTTTTTTTTTTTTTAGATTAACTTAACTGTGGTTATATGTTTTTTCTTCAGGGAGTTTAAAATTGAAGATGGGAAAGCAGTAATTCCACTAGGTATAACAGTCCAGGGAGATGTTCTCATTGTGATCTATCATGCCAGGTCAACACTAGGAGGCAGACTACAAGCCAAGGTAATGATAAATTTAAGAGCCTACATGGAAGATTTGCTTTTTCTTGTTGCAGTTTTGTATCATACTTGTATTTGTGATCTCATTAAGTACATGGCTTTATTTGCTATTCTTTGTTCAAAGAAATATGTGATTTTTTCATGTGCTTGGGAATTCAGCCTTTTCAAGCCTAGTAAGTATATCCAGTCTTAATGCTCTGCATGTAGATGCTTTGGTAAGCATTTCTGGAAATTACTTTAGTAGTGACTTATTATATTTGCATGGAAAGCCTCTAGCCAGTTTTTTGAGGCAGTGATTATTATCTGTTAAGTTGCACAATAAGCCAGAAGTTTTTAATTCCATACACACAAATTGCAACCTAAGGAAAAATACACTCAGTAGAAAAGTGGAATTCCAGGGGACTGCGTTTACAAAACAGGCTAGAAAAATCCATTTGGTTTTGTACCCTGTTTCTAGAGCTAGGTAGAGTTTTTATAGCTGATTTTCTTACGGGTCTTTGTTCTCTGAGGGAGAATGCATATTTCCTTTTTTAATTCACCTATGTATGCAAATGTATTGCAAGATCACAGAAAAGTTGCTGATGAAGACTATCTTCAAATTTCTAAAAAAGAAGCTTTTTTTTTTTTCCCCAATGAATAACCCAAGTTAAACTTGGAGGTCCATGTAAAAGATAGGAAGATAGTGCAAAGTTTAGGATAACTTGGAGCATTGTGAAAGTTGATCCAGATGTTCTTCAGACAGTTTCCATACATTTGGGGCAAACAAGCATATTCATATGTATCTACTATTACTGAAACAAATGGTTTTCCCTATGTTTTTTCTACTTTGTATGTAGAAAGATGAGTATCAAATCTTGTCAAATTGCAGAGGCTCAAGACTTTCTTAGTGTCCCCAGGGTGCTATGGGCCAGATCTTCTAGAATACCCTAAAACTGAAAGCTCAGTGAAATGATTCTGTAATGCACAAAAATAACTAGTGTATGGTTCACGGTCATCAGTGAAGAAGGCATACAACTGGGGAAAATTCAGCCAAGGTTAGCTTATACTCTTTGTGCAATCTCCATTTCACTGATGATAGGGTTTCTTTGATGTGGTTTCTCTGGCATTTATTCACTGATTGGAAAAGGTGAGAATTTTCTCATCCATCTGCTATGACATGAAACATCAAGAGTGTTTGTGATGATCCTGGTTTGGAGCTTTAATGGAAATATATTCAATGTGTCCTTAGTTTTATGCACTCTAAATTGCCCCCGAAGCTCTCTGCAGAACTCTAATGGAGATCAACTACCATGTTTCAATATTGCTGTAAAGTGCCTAGAGCTGGGCACTGTGAATGTCTCCCACTTGCTCACGGTTAATTTGAGAGGATTTAGTTTATCCTCTAGGAAATGCCTTGCATAGCAAGGGATTAAGAAAACTGATTTAATAGGGTGTTCAGGTTTTCACATGTAGTTCAGAGTGGAGATGGATGGATCAGAGAAACTCTCTCCAGTATGTCCATGTCCCTCTTGTACTGAGGAGCCCAGCACTGGGTACAGGATGTCAAATGCAGCCTCACCAGTGCTGGGTAGAGGGGAAAGATCACCTCCCTCAGCCTGCTGGCAATGCTGTGCATGTTACTTGACTTCTGGTTATGATGTTTAATAAATGCTTATTTACAAGGAAAGCTTTCATAATTGAATTTTATTATATCATATTTATTGGACTATTACTGTATGACTTGCTTTGTAAGGACTCACAAGACTGTTCCACATGTGTTGTAGCTAAAGCCAGGGAACAAATACATTGTAGATTTACCAGTTTGCTGTAATTTGGATTTGTGCAAGACCAGGAGCTACATGAATCTTACTATAGTAGCGTTTTCTGGACTCTCACATGCTGATCAGGCATGGGGAAGTAGGTTTTCTGTCAGCAGAAGAAAGAGTTGGGAAAGTTGAAGAGTTACAGTGAATCAGGTTGGAAAAGCCCTATAATTTTGTCTGGCATGCGTGGTTGACTTGAAGTTGCACAGGAAAAAGAAATCTTTGCATGTCTTGTAAAGTGTCCTTTTAAATGTGCTACATTTAAAACTGTTCTGAATGGACTCCTTTATATGTGACATCTCTTGATTAGTGTATGAGTGTATGTTACTTGGAAAAGTAATCAAGGTCATGCAGTTTCAGCATCTTTAACAGGGTCTGGAAATATTTAACAGACTAATAGTCGGAGATTAATGATGAGATATATCTGGTTCAAGGTCTTGTGGTTCGTTTCTGGTAGTAATAAATTTATCTGCATTCAGTCTTAAACTGCATTTAAATCTCTCATGATAAAGTATACATGGAGTTAAACTGAAATGGTAGCAAAACAAGCACTTTAAAATATTTTAATGCTGCAAATACTTTGCGTTATATTAATAAGGCAGAACACTGTGCATACTGTTCATGTGGATTTATGCAGTTACCCTGTATTTCTTGTTTTCAACAGATGGCTTCAATGAAGATGTTTCAGATTCAGTTCCATACAGGTTTTGTGCCCCGAAATGCCACCACAGTGAAATTTGCCAAGTATGTTGACACCCTTTTGTAGGAGACTCGAAGAAGTTTTCTTTGAAACTGTTTAACCTGCCAAACCAACATATGGTGGGGGGAGGAAATATAGTCAGTGTAGGAAGTAGCTGCCTTTGATTGCTCTAAGATTCTTTTGTTTTCTCACCTCAAGGAAACTGAAGGTTTTGTTCATGACACAAAAAATTTCAGTACCAAAATACCACCTGTTTAAAATATATGGAAAAAAATAAACAAATACAGCACGTTTTAAGCCTTATACTAATTGTTTTAAAGTTTGTCTTGGACTGCAGTGAGTCTAATCTAGTTAGCCATCAATATCAAGAATCTACTTGTATGCATCTTTGCAGATATGATCTGGATGCCTGTGACATACAGGAAAAATATCCTGATTTATTTCAAGTCAATCTGGAAGTAGAGGTGGAGCCCAGAGACAGACCTAGCTGTGAACAGCCACCGTGGGATAACATGAATATAAAGGGACTGAATCCCAAGATCCTTTTCTCCACCCGTGAGGAACAACAAGAGATTTTATCAAAATTTGGTAATGAATCTACTAAAAAACTAGAGAACGTGATAACATTTCTAATGTACTTAGTGTTTGAGGCTTTTGTTTAATTTCTGACATTCCTTTAAGAGAAAGAAATTTAAAAGGTGTTTTTTTGTAAATATCACTTAAAAATTTGCATTATATGAAGGAGTATAAATTATCCTTCAATAATGGATTATAATTATCCTTGTCTTACCTCCACTGTCATTACATTTGCTTGCTTTAAAGCTATGAATATGCTCTTTGCAGGGATTTTAGCAAACAGGATTGTGACAGCCAGGATTTGTAGGCAAAATGTCTTGAAAGAGCTATATTTGCCTAAACTGGCACCATTATCACTTCACTTAAAATATCTGAGCATTCTTCACAAATGGTCTTAACTAAAAATGGTTTAATCGAGGTCCTTTTTATATATAGCCAAGTAATGTTGTAATTCAATTTTTCAACTTTTCCTAATGTGATCCAGCAGACATTTAATTTTTTTAATACTATGTATTCTGTGCTTCGTCTGTAGATGCCTGCATTAATTCCAGTTAATGCTATTCAGTATCTTCTTCTCCTGGTATCAGTAGTTAGCTTTGACATTTTCATTAAGGCTCTTAAGCCTTCTCTGTGCTTCCAGAATAAAAAGCATGATGGAGATTATTGTGGTGATTTTAGTACACCATACATGAGATCTCACTCTCTGCTCTTGATATGGTACATCTTAATTACATTTTTTTTGATACAAGGTAGTTGCTGCTGTCTTTGTGTTTGGTTTTGTTTTGTTTTTAAGCAGAGTATGTTTACTTTGTATTATGATTTCGGTCATTTTCTATTTCACTTAGTTTATACAGATTTGAAAAATCTTACTGTGAACACAAGTCTTAGCCCACTAAAGTTAAGGTGTTTCATTGATAATAAGGATCTGTAAAAATTACTCTATTTTTTTTTTAAGTCGCTTGCATTTTCTGATTAATAAATGAAATGTAAGAGTTTCAAGTTCCATTGAAAATGTTTCTTGAAGCTGGTGGGAAGGGAATAGGGCAAGAGGAAGTGCTGTGAACTGGTGTTATAAAACTTGCCTAATTAAAATTGGATTTTCAGTATTTCATTAATCAGAATCTTCATGTCTATTTTCTGAGACAGACTATTTTTTCAGCATCTCTGTAAGCTACAACTGAGTACATGGAAGGAGGGTGAAAAAGTGCTCTGCCAGTTTGGTATTTAGATTTAGACAAGTAGCTTTCTCCCAAGCATTCATCCCATTCTTTTCAAACGGTGGATGAACACTTAATAATTTAGGGGGTTGTCTTATTTGTCTTGAGGAAGCCTCCTGTTTGAGAGATGATATAGCAGTAGGTAACTCAGCCAAACTCAGTCTTACACAAGAGTCACTTGATTTCTGATCCTAGTAAAATAAGAAATATAAGAAGTGGTTAATCGCAGCACACAGTGTATTACTTAACTCCTTTGAGATGTTTAACAACTCCGTGTTCTTCTCTGGCTTTATACTATGGTTTTTTTCTGTAGCTCATTTGCTACAGAATGCTGATGTTCTGTTCCTTATTGCAGCTGTTGTTTGTAGCTCTTGCGTATTTTAGGGGATGGTTGGTACAATTGAGGTGTTAATTACATTTTCCTACAAATGTAAATAGAATTTTTGAGTGTTTTGCTGTGAGTCTGATTTAATTTAATGTTATAGTTGAAGATAGGGTCTTACCAGCTTTTGCAGTTGAAACAAAGTTAATAATGCTAATTTCAAATGGGGGGGGGTGAGGATGGGAATTTGCCTTTGTACAGTAATAGGTACTTAGATACAGTTGTCTTGCTATAGCAGTCAGTCTGCAAGTCAAATACTAGCTGCTCTGACCAGGATTGTGTTTTAGAAGTTTTTCTCTAAGGGTTCTGGCTTAAAATCTATTTTATAGGGAAACCAGAGCTGCCTAGACAACCAGGTTCGACTGCACAATATGAAGCAGAAGCATTCCAGCTGGAGCAGTCTTCAGAAGGTGTACCTACTGATACAGAATCCCCACATAGCAGTAGTACTGATGCAAATAACTTCTTTCATTCTCTGGACTGGAAAGGTACAGGTTTTCCTCTGAAGTAACTATTTGTTGTATGTTTGTTGCCTTGCACACCTTCCAATGAGTGCCTAAGCCTTCTTATGTAGCAAAAGTCACTATTTCACCAGACTATGAGAAAAAACTATTTAAAGAATGAGCTTTGCTGGTTAATGAGTGGTCATTCTGCTTCATTTGGATAAGCACCAAGTAATGTTTTTTTGTATTGTGTGTAACTTAAATGCTGAGCTAAATTTTTCTCTTTCTGAAAAAATCCTAACCTTAAAGATCTGCAAGGAAGCCTTTACATTCCTACAGCCCCACTTAGGCTGGCGAGGAACAGAGGAAACAAAGCAGACTAGCCAGTGGGGTCCAGATCAGTACGTAAGGACTGAGAAAATGTAACTTTATAGTGCGTGTGTAGGTCGTTTTTTTGGGTTCTGCTTTGTTGGCAAAAATGTCAGTAACTGCTTGTGCTGTCATTGAATGCTGTCATCAAGTGGAGTGGCAGTTACTAAGTGATCCTCTAAGTCATAAGTGATTTGATGTCCTGAGGTGAATGTCCAAGTCAGTCTCATTTTGGAAAAATTTGTAATACCTGCCCTTGCAGAGTGGCAAGTGGGGTAGTGAGCTGTCCTTTGCCTGCCCTGTACAAAGAGGTGGTAGGCAATAGTTAGTAGTTCTTTTTTTCATCAGTTCTTTTGTGAGCTTTGATTAATTAAGGATTGATTTCATATGATCTCACCATATAAGTCTGTTTTTTCCTAGTTGGCAGAAGAATCCTGGTAATCTAAAGCTGTTATTTCTTTTTATTCAAGAAGGAAAAAGTCCAGAAAGTGTAATAGACGACAGTTCATCTAAAAATGATCGTGTTCAACTATATGATGACAGGGAGGAGAGTGATCCATCAGATGAGGAATTCCCTACATTTCCAGGTGAAGAAAGTGCAGTAATTGTTGATGAAAAAGACTCTATTACTCCAGAAGGAGAGTTGCTTTTTGAAGCCAATTTTGAAGCTCCATCTGCACTGCTACAAAAATCTCTTCCTGAAGAGAATGTAGACTTACTGGGACTAGACTCTGATATTTCACCAGAACAGAAACAACCTATCTCAGAAATAAACTCTTCATCAAGTAATGCAGACTTGTTGAACAATCTATTTGTGGGTAATGCATCACAGATTTCAGAAGAGCCCACTGGAGATCTTCTTGGACAAGGAGCGGATTTCTTTTTCAGCAGTCAGTGTCCAGCTGCTACTCAGGGTACATCTTCAACAGCAGCCATGTCTTCAGGTACATAAATTTAACATCAGTACTCTTTGACTGGCCTGCAGATGAAAACTGCTGCTTGCATTGTGCTTCTGAGCACCATGTTTTGATCTGTACACTGAAGACATGTTGGTGTATAGCAAGAATCTGCATAGAATATGTGTTTTTACTGCATGAAAGAGAGAAATTGCTGTATATTATCCAGGTATTTTGTTATGTTGCCAATATCCTATTAGTTTTAAACCATGTAAACAGAAAAGTATCAAATTTTTAATTTAAAGGAGGTTCAGTATTCTTGAAGAATCCATAGCTTTCCCCTACAAATGTTACATGCTAGATCATTTTCTAAAACCATGTGTAAATAACTTACTACAATTTTATGCCTTAGCAAGATAACTTACTGCTTCCTTGCACTTTACGTAAAGCAATACCATTAGATGTGGTACAGAGCTGTGCTGCTTAGGTCAAACATCCGTGTGGGATTTTTGAGTGTTAATCATGTAAGACTGCTAGGCAACTGGAAATCCTGTAGATTACTGTTCAAACAAGTAGGATAATGGTACTGCTAAAAGGTGTTTTCTTGCTGGTTTTACTGATGATGTTGGCAGGTCTGTACCCTGAAGGAAGGAGAATGTTATACTGCCATCTACTTGGTATTTAAAACAAAACGTTTTAGTTTAGAGGTTCTGTTCCTCTTACCAATGGACAGTTAGCTCTGTCACATGACTAAACTTTTGGGAATAGCAATTCTCTGCCTGAAGTTAACAGTAAGATTTTGGGGAATATTAGTCAAATAATCTGGGAAACTGTTACAAGGTTTAGCTTATTTGCACAAAAATAATTTATTTGGACTAAAAGTTTTAATCTACATACAGCTGGGAAGTGTTTTTGTAGAACATTTAGATTATTTCAAATATTTTTCTTTTGAAGCAAGTCAGTATTGAATTTTGTTACTGTGGTCAATAAGGAATCACTTAATTTACCGTTTTTACATAAAGGAGAAGCTTTATTTTTTTTTTCTTTAACTATGCATTTCTTATCTACTTCATAAAACACCTGGGGAGTACTCCTGTATGTATCTCATTCTACCTTTGAATTGGGTAAGAGAAAGATAATTGCAGAAGTGAGAATATTTGGCTACTGTTGTATTTTTCAGTTTGCACATCAAAACTTGTACTTGAGGTTTTGTGTATGATGTGTGTGATGCTATAGTAAGATAGCTTGATGAGATTCCAGGGTTTGTTTTTTGAAGTGTTATCAAGTCCTGTACAATGTGGTCATCACCTCAGGATGTGCTAGGGCACTATGGCAGGATTATTCCTTCTCGTCAGCTTCTGAGTGAATCTGGCAGGAGTCCGTGGGCTCTTGAGGATTTTGACGCTAGAGGGCAGCAGAAGCGGGAAGAGCTTGAGCTCTGATTCCAGCTGACTGTCACATGTTACCCCATGCTGACTATAAATACGCTTCCAATTAGTTTTTTTTCTTAGTTGTGATCACTAGAGACCTGTTGAAAGCCTTGCTTCTGTTGGTTTTCATTCTTGAGTTGACGCACTTTCTGCCCCAGAGTCACCAATGCCTTCAAGTCACAGTGGTAGTATGAATGTTTTACTTAATATCCTTTTTAGTAGTTTAATAGTCTGTTTGTTTAAGTTCTTTGATAGTTTGGCATTATAGAGCCTTTAACAAGTGTAATTCGGTTTTGGATGTGGATGATCACTCAAATTTAAGGTGTGTCTTACATGGGTGAAATTAACAATGTTATTGAATGTATGCATCCCTGGTAAGGATTTGTGTTTGGAGACATAGCTTTTCATGTTGTGTGTGGCTGAAATACTTTTTGTACCAACATGAAAATACAGATGTCTAGAAGAAGGGACAGATGGTGACTCTTTGCCATGAAAAATTCTCAGAAGGCTGCTGCATTTACCAATATGAATTCTACTTTTTGTGCCCCCAGAGGAGTAAGGCTTTTTCAACTGTGTTTATTCTAAAATTTGTCGTAATTTTGTTTTCTGCTTCTTTTTTAGCTGATCCTTTTGACCCATTCACAATGTCATCAGGTTCAGAGAATCAAGCCCTGTCTGGTCCAGACCTCTTTGGGGACTTTCTTAACCCAAGCTCAACATCTACAGCTAGTACAGTTCCTTCCACACACAATTCACTTCCACCTTCTTCCAGCTCAGATTTCTTAAATTTAGGTAAGTGTGCTTCTGGTGTTATGTTTCTCAACAGTTTCTGCTACTCTGTGAATTTGTCTTTCAGCTTAGTCAAGGTGGATTAGTGTCTTAATAGATCCACTTGTTGTGACTGCTGTTTTAATTAGCTCCGTTTTCTGGGAACGCAGATACAAATGTACCAAGTAGCAAGGGTTCGCTGTATAATGTCATGCTAATATTTATGATGCGAGAGGATTTCTAGCATTGCTAACCTTCTGTTAGGAGCTGGAGCTTCTTCTGAGAGCTCTTGGAACTGAGGGTACGCAAACACCTGCAAACTTACTTTCTAGATGGCAGAATGCTATTTTGATTGTATTCAGATTTTAAAGATTTTCTGGAAGCCTTGGAAAAGAAATCAGCAAGCCAAGTTAATAGTATAGCCAGTTCTTAAAATGCAAGCTGAGGCTAGCTTGGACCTTCTTGACCTGAATGCATTCTGGTAATATACTTACAGAGTACATTATGTAATACTCTAATCTTATTTGTTTCATTTAATTTCTCTGATGTATTCTTGATGAAGTCTTTTCCTCATGCATTTATTTTAAAATCTATTACTCTTTAAACAAAAAGCTTTGTGATATGTTCGGTCTTCCCATATCTCCATCCTAAGCACCTTATTTCCAAAGTGTTACTAAATAGAGCTTCTAAGCATGCTCATTCTTTAAAAAGAAACATACCCTTGCAAAAATGTTGGGATGGTAGAGCCAGAAGTGTTGCTTTTTAAATCTGACTTTCAGAGAAAAGCATGGGTCCTCTCCATAGGGATTAGAGTTCTGGTCAGTCTGTTACAGCTCTTCTCTGCTGCTCTTTCATCCCCCCACAGTTACCCTGCTCCTGCATAGCTGCTTCCCATGGGATACAGTCTTTCAAAAACATGGGTCTCCATAGGGTACAGTCCTTCAGGAACAGACTACTCCAGTGTGGGTCCCCTGGCAGCTGCAGCTCCTGCCAGAAACCTGCTGCTGTGTGGGCTTCTCTCCATGGGCTGTGGCTTCATCCAGGGCATGCCCACCTGCGTGGGGTCCTCCATGGGCTGCAGTGTGGATATTTGCTCCACTGTGGTCTTCTCCATGGGCTGCAGGGGAATCTCTGCTCTGGCACCTGGCACACCTCATCCTTCTCCATTGACTTTAGTGTCTGCAGGGCTGTTTCTCTCACACTTTTCTTACTCCTTTAACAGCTGCTGTACAGTTTTTACCATTTCTTACATATGTTTTCCCAGAAGCACCACCATCTGGGCTGAGGGGCTCGGCTGTGTCCTGCAGTGAGTCTGTTGGAGCTGGATGTGCCCAGCATGGAGCAGCCCAGGCCACTCCTTCCAAAGGCCACTGCTGAAGACCCTCACTTATAAATTGGAGGTAGTTAGAAATGGTGGTATCACATTCCTCACCCTGAATCCAAGAGTGTTATCTTCCCAGAGCTTATTGCATATGGTTTTGAATTGCCCCTTCTTGTTGGACAGTCAATCTAGTTGACCTTGCCTCTGAGTGATGTAGTCCAAGTGTAAGCTACAGAGAAACTGGATAAAAAAGATGCAGTATTTGCTTGGCTGAAATGAGGGCTTCCTCCTTGAAATAAAAGGCTGGCCAGCTGATTGCCCTCTCTGCCATGTATTTAAGCATTATATTCCAACTGTGGCTGATTCTACTGAGAAGATCCCACTTGCTGCTTTCTTTGCAACATTTTTGTTCTGTCCTATAGATACAACTAAAACATACAGCTGTTACTATATACTTGTATAGTTGCCAGTTTTATGCCACTTTTAGGTGTGACGCTATTAATGTCACTGTATGAGGTTACCAAACAGATGATAATTTTCTTATGCTCAGTAGAAGATTTGATCAATACTGATCCATGGAGCATCATCTCAGTCAAAATCTGTCTCACTCCAGAGGCAGGGACCTCTGGAGATTATCTAGTTGAACTGCTCAAAGCAGGGTCAAGTAGAGCAGGCTGCTGAGGACCTTGTCATTGCTGATTTTTATTATTTCTGAGCATGCAGACTTTACAACCTCTATGGGCTACCTGTGCCAGTGTTTGACTACTCTTAGAGCAAAAACTTCTTATGTTTAAATGGAGTTTCCTATGTTTCAGTTTATGCCCGTTGCCTCTTGTCCTTCCACTGGGCAGCACTGAGAAGAGTCTGGCTCAGTCTTCTTTATTTCTTCCCATTAAGTATTTATATACATTGATAAGATTGCCCACCTCCAGGTCTTCTCTTCTCCAGGTTAAACAATACCAGCACCCTCAGCCTGTCCTCATATCAGAGGTGCTCCAATCCCCACATGACAGAGAACCCTTAATTTAAGTTGGAAAAATAGTTAAATGTGAGTTTATCTGCCCTCTAAATGTTTACGTGCAACCTCAAGGAGACCACGGTCAGTGTTCAGCCGCTAGTAACATTTGAGCAAGTACAGAAGAAAAAGAAAAAGTATTCTGACATCTGACTTCAATGCTTATTGTTTTATGCTTACTCTGTCTGATTTTGGTTGATAACTTGCACCCTGGTAAATGCATTAGTGTACCTGCTATTTTAATGTGATTTTTGGAGCTTTCTGTCAACGTAGGGAAAAGGCACTTAAAATGGACCCATCTTCTCTTCAGTCTACTGTTACACAGTGATTTCCCAATATTTCACTGTTGCTATGCAGGCTTTAAAAACCCTTTGTAAGTGGAGGAATTGGGATAACATTTCATGCTCCTTTATGTTTACCTTTCGAATGACAGGTTTTCTATGTATTTGAGCTTTTAGAATTCCATCCAGTCACAGATATCAGTTTTTCACAAGGAAGTTAGGAATATTAACAGCTATAATACTTTTAATATGAATGAGTGTGAGTGAAAGGACATGATAACTAGTAACTAGAGAACAAAGGCAAATGAGAATGTGTTCTCAAATGACATATTTGGAAGAATTGTGTTGAGCAAGCAGAAGAAAGTGCAAACATGAGGTCATTAAAGTGAGAAACAATTTTAAACTCACTAAAAATAAATTGGTAGTAATGTTGGTGTTCATTCAAAATAAACTGCAGCAATGAGATATGCTGAATCTACTGTTGGAGCAGTAATAAGTGTCTAGAATTAAATTTTAGTGACGGATAAGCTTTCTTTGGTAGTAAACAAGTACTAAATGTCTATAGATACCAGGAGAAAAGCTGTTTCAGTGAACACAAATTCAAGAATTAGAATTTTAGGCTTGTATTTCTCCATGTGGCTTAAAATTTAAAACAGGAGTTTTAAAATGTAATTTCAATTTGTAGAAAAGGTAGTTCTTAAAGAATATCTGGTCTGTTAAAGCGTTCTGTCCTGTAATATGAAAATGTTGAGCAGTTGCTGCTAAACAGCACTATATTAACAGGGTAATATAATTTTCTGCAAAAAGCTCTAGTAATTTGGCAGAGAAGCTAGTAGGTGGGTTGACTGTTCACTCCAGAATTGATAATCTTTCTAAAGTGGCCACACTTGCAAACACAAGCTATCATCTGTAGCTGGAGAAGTATCCATTTTTCCTTAGTAGTTATCTGTTCAGTGAGAATTTTTGAGAACAGAATTGGGGTATGCAAGTAGCAAGTCATCTCTAATGCAAGTCAAGTCAGGAATGTATTTCCCTGTGTGAGAATGAACTGATCTGAGCAAAAGATAGCAGGAGATGTGGAACGTGATCAAAAGAAACTGAGTGACCAATGTAGTCTTCTCCTGAGTAGAAGTTAGTTTCTGTGATGACTGCATTCTCTGTCAGGCTTTAGACAAGGTTAAAAAACCTTCTGTCATACTAAACCAGCCTCTTGGTTCACAGGAAGTCCTGTTGTCTTCTGTGATTAAAGGAATTCCTGTAGAGATGACAAGTTAAACCTAATGTGAAGTTGCATGCGGGATATAGTAAAATGCAGGTCTCTTACTTTGGGAAGCTGGAAAGTGTGATCTGATTACCACCAACTTATTCTTACATCTTAGCTTGATTTGAGCGGTGTTAGTAAAGAATTATGCCCTGACCTCCAGTGCTTTACTGTTGTATGGCTAAGGATTATAAATATGCACATTAAAGAAGAACTAAAGGGACAAGCAGGTATGGATCTGCTTGCCCATGATCTCAATTGCTTCAACTTTTGGAATATTTAGCTATGCTTCATGTTTTACCCTTTCTGCTCCTTTACCTTAAGTGTCTGTATGAACTCCATTGTGCCAGGTTACAAAAATAAGGGATTCAACATGTGATCTTGTCATACCTCTTCAGAATATGTAGAAGTCAGAGTATCATGTCGGTAATGCTATTTCTTGATGTTAAAATCTATTGTAATGCCCAAGTTGTACAACCAGAAAGAACATAGCATAAGAATAAACAGTTCCAGGAGGAACATTTTATCTGTTCAGGGTACTGCATGTTGTACTCCATTGTTTCAGATTTTTATGGTAAGTTTCACATTTTTATGGTAAAAGTGTAGTGGATGTATGTGAGCTTGCACTATTCATAGCGAATTTACTGCTGTACATAGCAGTAGGCTACTCCTTGCTTTCTTCAGGGTGGGGGAGGTGATGAACTTGACTGCTCTTAAACCAGGAGTTGTAAAACACCTGATTCACATAGTGTGTTCTCAATCTTTCAGACGCATTCAGCTGTAGTTTATTTTATTCTTACTTCTCTCAGCTTGGTTTTATCATAGTTAATTCCGTAAGTGGTGGTAAATTTCTTCATGCCCCTGTAAAAATCTTGTAATAGCAGAGATCATAAGCCACAATTATTTCTAGCTTAAAAATCAATACTAATATTAATTCAAGACCCACTTAACATTTGGGAGTGGCATACAGTACAGCAAATTTCTAAACTGGTGAATAGATGCTTTTGGATACTTTGACGTTTATAGCCAGTGACACTGCTGTGTAGCAGATAGCTGGGGTCCTGAGTACTGAGGCAAATACGTAGTGTTTCTCCCATGGTTTCAGAGGCAGGGACATGAGGCTTAAGTCTGAAGAAATGGCTGAAAACTGTACTACACCTTCAGAAGATGTTGGTGGCTACTTCATGCATTTTATTCTGATGCTTTCCTTCACGTGCAGCAGAGATGACTCTGCTGTAATACAGGCTCTTGTCAGACATTTGTTGCAGAGTATTTCATATGCTCTCTTTGCAAGTGTAAGATCTACTTAGATCTACTAGATATAGTATAAATAGAACTAGTGGATTGAGGTTGTGGAGGGGATATTTAATTTGCTTCAAATTATTTCCTCAAATAGGATAAAAGACCTTCTTTGATTTGGTATCAATATTCAGCATGTGAATTTGAGAAGCTGAGAGAAGTGAAAAGCCATGATGTAGCAGTCAAAACATCCAAAGTATCAAAATGTCACTATTTTTGTAAGGATGGTTGGGTTAGCTTTCCAAACTCTAGGTCTTCGAAATGTCTTAGAGTACCTCTAAACATACTGGTTTTGCTGAAATATCACCTCTCTCTATAGCACAGACTGTTGTCATAACATTGAAGGGGTTGTTACATTCAAAAGCTGTCCTGCTTCACTGTCTCTACAAGCTGTGCTCAAAGGGAATGCTCAGCTGGCATGCAGCTTTGAGTGTTCCATACCTACAACCTCTCATTCTGAGGATGGCTCACCTCATACTGTGTATGAGTGAGAAAGGGGGGAATCATTTGCAAGCGTCAGGGGTTGCAGTTGTAACCTTATGTTGGATGTGACAATTTCTAGAAGTTAGTGGAAGCACACTTGCATCCTTTTGAATGTGACTGTTTCATTATCTGTTTTCAATTGGCATGGTGTCTTTGCTTTGCACATAGAAAAGCAGCTTTTATCCGTGGAGCTACTGTTTCTCAATCTTTTCCCAGAAAGGATCACTCTTCCTGTATCCTGCTCTTTAATTGCATGCATTCATTCATGTGTTGAACCTAAAAGGGCTATTAGTTTGTTAAGAACTCCAGCTCCCTTTGTCACATGAGGCCTGGGGTAGGCAAACCTGCAGTTTGAAGTGACCTGGCTCCACCTGTGTAGCACCCAGACTGCTGAGTGATATGGAGCACCTTTTCATGAAGCACTGCTGCTTTCTGGTTACCTGCTGTGTTGTCAGGAACAGTGTGCCCTGAAGCCATCCCTTAGCTAGTCCTTTTGTCCAGGAGACTTAAGCTGTTAAATTCGTGGCATTGCCTGTGCATGAAAGTATCTTCTCTATGAAGTGCATGGGATATGTCAAATACAAATGAAGGAATTCCAGTGGTAAAACCCTTCTGAGTCCTGTTTAAGACTGCATGACTGTGTTATGGAGAAATTTAAGCAAGCCATGTAGTTGGGCATTGTAGCTGACAATGTTCTATTGGTATTGGCAAAAGATCCATTATTGTGATGGTTTTCTTAAAAGAATAATCAAAAGGGGTTGGGTTTTTCTCTTTTCTTCTGTAGGGAATCTGACACCAGAGCCACCTAAAATACCATCTTCTACAAGCCACCCAGATCTCTTGGGTGGATGGGATTCTTGGGCAGATTCCTCAGCAACCAGCAATGTAGCATCACCACAGTTGAAGCCTCTTTTTGAAGGTATTATGAAATTAAATTCTTCTATTAGAGGGAATAAGGAATACTCCAAACCTGGTCAGTTTAATCACCTGAAACTGCTCAACATGTCTTCATGCATTTTTGCTGCTTTGCTTAAAGGAGTCTATGCTCTTGTGTTTAAATACCCCTTCAGTAAGGCACTTGTGTAGTTTTTCCAGAATAAGTTCAAGGTAGAGGAGCCAAATAGTTTGTCGTCTATAGTAACGGTGATTCTTGTCAAGGTAAAAGATGCCATGGAGCAGAATGCTGGGGAGGTTTACACGAGGTGTTGTGGAAATAGTACTTTTATTCATTCTCTTAATTTCCAAATACACCAAATACATGATAACGTTTTCTTGTTATACAGGTCAAGCTTTTATCACAGGCAGCCAGACCAGTGTGTCTTCAGGCCTGTCTTTCAGCCAGGCTAAATCTCAGAACTTCGATCCTTTTGCTGATCTTGCCAATCTTGGATCTGGTCTTCCAGGTAATATCTTATTTTTAAGAGCCTATACTTAATGCCTCTATGGTTTGATTTGCTTTTTGTGCCAATAAATGTAACTGATAGCTTATATAAAGGGAAGTGTTTCCTTTTACTTGTTAACAACCAGCTTTAGGCAGCTGCTGAGAACAGACAAGTAACAAGAAAAGATTGAATCTTTACAGAGACTGTGTGAAACATCCAGAATAATATTCAGAAGAGAATCACAGCTGTGATTTAGAAACAGTATAAGTACTTAATGCTTAAGAATCTAGTTGAGAAGGTAAGAGAAACCAGGGGTTGTGATTCAGTAACTGAGCATGAGGTTTCTTACCTAGCATTGATAACTGTGCCGTGAAGGATATGAAATGAAAGCTGGATTAAATTCTTTGTTAGATCCAAAGTGGCAGTTGTGTCCTTTTAAGTCAGTACTTTCCTTTGAATTCAGTAGGCCTTCATAGCTCTGCTACTCAAATCTGTCATATTTGTAAGATGAGCACAAATCAAGCCCATACTTGTACGCCAATACCATGAGTGTTATGAATGTTTGTCAGTTTGCAGTGGTGTGCACAAGAGATTATGTAAAATGAGACACATTGCAGAGTAACACTTGTCACAGGATGTTATATTCAACCCAGACTCAGAAATTAGCCCTGCAGCCTTCTCAAACAGCATTAAAACTAAGGGCAATAAAAAGAGCTGAGGTCATTGCATTTCAGGACCACACTGCCATAGCAAATGCCTGATTTGTAGCTGTTAAATGTGACTAGCTGCCAAGAGTCCAGGGAACGATTTGGAACAGCCCATAGTTACTGAGTTGCTGAATTGCAGAAATGTGTTTTTTCCCTTAGCTTGGAGCTGACAGATGTTTTGTCCTGTTGCCTTGGCAGTTAGCATTGTGTATTGAATTGAGTGCTCTCTTGGTGGAATTATCTTATATAAACACAAGGTAACATACAATGTTTGTCTTCTTTGTTGCCTGTGCATAATTACTTGCAAAATTCTAGTGTTGAAGCAGTATCACTAAGGCTGCTCTGCAGTAAATAATTTATAAAAAATTTCCAGTTTAATAATTTATGTTAATATGGACTCATTAAGTCTATAAATAGTGTGACAGTAAAAAAATAACTTGGAGATGTAGGTGTAGTGCACACCGAACCAGTGGAAGAAATTGTACTGATTTTAGCAGGATTTAGATCAATTCATTAGTCTTTCAGGTAACTTTCAATAGGAAAAAAGACTGCATTAAAAAGTAGCCAGATACCACTGTGCTAGTTAACCTTCTCAGGCTTGAACTGAATTTTCAGGGAGTTGTAAGAACTGGAGTTTAGAGTTGGTGTTCTATTTTTCATAGGAGTTTTTTGGCCTTCACATACAAGTCATTATTCTGGAAGAAGAGTTATGAGGGTGAAGGCTGCTTAATTGGGAATGCTATATAAGCAGAAAAGAATAGCTAAAGGTATTTAGTAGTAGTGTATTAGGCTCGTGGTAGGATACCAGTCGTGTTCTGTGATAGTTGGTGTTCTCTCACTCTTTATTTCTAAGAATGAATTTGTACCAGAAAGTACGAATGTGGTGTTGGAAAAGTTGCTGCTGATAGTGAGGCGTTGGCTTGTCCTACAGGAAGAATTTGTTGGCCTTGAAGACTGAAATAATGAATGTAGAATGTTTTGAAAGAGTAGGACAATGAGATTATTTTTCAGTGTGCAAGGTCATGTACTCTGACTAGTAACAGGGATTTTTTTTCTGTAAATTTCACAGGTTAGAAATTACTGAAGACTGAGTTGACCATGCAATTAGGTGTTTTAATGAAAAAACAGTGCAATCCTACATTTTTATCAGGTCTCTTATTGCAATACTAGGTTTTATGAGGTGTGGTATTTAGAGCTATAGTATGGTATCTTGTACATGGCCCTGGGGAGACATACTCTTGTGTAAGCTGTTACACCTATGAATGGAAGCTACAAAAGAGAGCTGTCAGGAGAGCTGAGGTGTGGGGAACCAGTTCTGAAAGAGGAAACTGAGTTTACCTTGCTGTGTGTACCCAGGCAAGCTCAGCTGTTTTTTCTAAGGCTTTAGGGTGAATAAAAGGGGGGAAAAATAGAAACAAGAACATGTAAGTTTAAACTGGCTTGGGATATGTTTGAGCTGAAAGTTAGGTTCTAATCATCAGCAGCTGATTAATAATGTGTGTGGAGATGCAAATACTAATTTACCTTCCTCTAAGAAATAATGAGATAGGATCATGAGTTTGTCATTCAAGACCAAGTGATAAAGATTTCAGGTTTTGAAGTATCAATATTTCATTCATATTACACTTCCTGGCTGGCTTCAGGTGTGGGACCATGTTTGACCGCTAGTCTTGAATTTGTGTTCCATCATTTTTAGGGAATGCTTCCAACATGAAGAGGTCTTAATCTGTTTTAGGATGCCATAAGTGTGGTATAAAATGTTTCTCTTCCAAAAAATCTAGATGCATCTAAATTCAGTTATCATGCTATTTTTTTCCCTGTGGATATATGCAGCTTGTCAAGGGAATTGAGTTTCTAGGAATCTTTCCAAAGGAAGTCAATCAAGGGCAATTTAATGGTGGCTTGGTTTAGAATTAAAAAAAACAACTCGGGTTTATTCTCATCAGTGAGACAAGAAGCTGAATAATGAATTTAAAAGGTTGGAACTTTTTTCTGCTCAATTTGTTTACAATGAGTATTGTAGAGTGGAGAAAAGGCCCTGTGTGTTCTTCCCAAAGTGAGTATCGGGTGAAGCTGCTAAGCAGTATTATTTATACTGGTTTAATGAAGGGAAATGGGATACTAAAATTTGAGTCAATATTGTGTTGATAGACAGAAGCCTATAGATCACACCAGGGTGATTACAACAATATCTCCTGCAGGCTTCAGTGCTCTTTTTACTCATGTGCAACATTCCGTGATAATGCTACTGTAGAATAATCTTCTCATCTTTCTTAAGCAGTAGTGCAAGAAGTCACTGGAGACTTCGAAAGCATTCATTTGAAAACATTCTCAATATATTACATTTTCTTGATCATATCACTAGTATTTCAGTGTCCTCTGTATATTAACAGATGTTGAAGTGTGATGAATTGGGAGGCAGAACTATTGTCACTGCCAAATTATTTTGTGGCCTTACACATGCCTGGCTGATCAGACAAGAGCAAATGCTTCTGCTAAAACTGACGGTTGAGAACTTGAGTTGTAAGAGACTAGAAGACTTTCAGCAATGGCTCTAGCTCCTGCCATCCAAGTTACTTGTTTATAAGACTTCATTTTACACACACTTTCTCTTGTATAGTAGTATCACTGTAAACTGTGTGGTTAGATGTCAAGACCAAACTGTCTGACTTGTATTAAACAGGTGACAGGTACCAAGCTGAACAGCTAATTTAGTTATTTATTGTTAGGTTCCTCCAGTGGTGGGCTCTCAAGTAGTGGCTTTGGTCAGAAGACTGTTCCATCTCAGAAGCTGGGAAATCAGTGGCAGAAATCCACAAAACCACAAAGTGCTTCATGGCAGTCCCAGACTAAATCCAGCACAGCAGCTAAACCAAATTACACAGTAAACTTCAGTGTTATTGGAGGACGAGAAGAAAGAGGAGTCAGAACCCCAAGCTTTGGTAAGTTTTCTGAAGGCATTACTTCTAACGGCCTGTGTGAAGTTAGTCAGATGTGCTGTTAACTGCAGAAACTCTTGTACCTTCATCTTTTTATTTACGTTTAGGTTGTGTCTTAGTAGAAATCAGAAAAGAGCTTGGCAAATCTGGTGTCCTGCTTTTGCAAAGCTACACTAGAATATCACAGAGACAAGCTGACCGTGGCTCAGGTATTTGCAAGTCTGGGCATAAAGTCTCAAGGCTACATTCACTCACCCACATGGGTACTGGTTTTGTATCACTGGGTTAGAAAGGTAAATTTGATCTCTCCAGGGAGAGATGGTTGATAGCGTTGCTTCATGCTAGTCCACTTGTGATACACAGGTAAAAGCATGCAACATTTTTCTTAGCTGAAGAATAGTAGCTGGTCTTACAAGACTGAGGTTAAACTTACTGGAAATTCTTGTGTTTCAAACAGGGATGGGGATGGGAGCAGGTAGAATCATTCTTGGAACCAGTCTGTTAAGATGTTCCAACTGAATAGGCAAACCTAGAGGTATAGGGGTGGGAATGGCCTCTTCTACATTAACCTTCTTTGAAAATTTTATTTTCCTGATGTGTTGGTATTAGGATTGTGCCTCCCTTTAACTGGTGTATAAGTGAACAGCAGGTACTTCTGTAAATTGAAATGATTCTGTTGATCCTTTCTGGAAAGAGGTGACAGGATGGAGAGGTAGTGGCATAAGTTGCAGCACTGGAAAGTCTGATTGGAGAACAGGGGAAAAAAATTCAATTAGCATGATGAAATGCTGAAATGGAGCAGAGGATGTTGTGATTTGTCATCCCTGAAAACAGGTGGACCTCAACTGGACAAGGGCCTGAGAAATTTACTAGTTGTCCTTGTTCTGACTGAGGATTGGACTAGATGACATCCAGAGGCCTCTTCAGAATTCAGTTATTCTACAGCTTTCTAAAATTTGTTGGTTCTGTAATGACTATTCATGTTTATATCTTATCCCTTCATTATTCTGTGTAAGTTTCAACATATTTAAGTGTGGACTACATACTTCTGACTAGAGTATTGTGTATGTGGTCACTTGAAAAACTGCTGCACAGCAGTTAGAATTACTTTACAATGGAAAAATGGAAACATTTCCAAAATCATGAATAGGTAGATCTGTACTCCCTCAAATCTACTCCATTTTTGAAAAAAGAGAACGTGCAAGTATTGAGTCACATGTATGCACATGAGGTTATCTGTTGTGCTGGACTGAACGCTTGTCAATAATCTTTTTTATTCCTATTTTTCTGTTCATCTTGTGGCGTCTATCAAGCCACTGAAGAATATTTATCATGGTAGTAAGAAGTGTCATGCAGGTGTATCCAAGTGCAATATATTTCCCCCATTAATGTATTGTCCTATGTAACTTTTCATTTAATGTTTTTTTTTCTCCTTTCATAGGTCAAAAGCCAAAAGTTTCAGAAAATGACTTCGAGGATCTCTTATCTAATCAAGGATTTTCAGCTAAATCTGATAAAAAGGGACCAAAGACCATTGCTGAGATGAGAAAACAAGAAATGTCTAAAGATATGGATCCCCTGAAACTCAAGGTTTGTTTAACAGTAATTTTGATTTAAGTGCAAATCTGAGTTTATGCTTAGAACTGCTGATAACAGAGCAGAAGGATACAATGTCTAACAGAGCAAACGGATAAAGCAGAATGAAATTTTATCTGTATTTAAGTCATATGACTGTAGAAGTTAATTAGCATGAACAAGAGTCAGTTGGCAATGAAGCAGCAGTGACAGTAGCACAAAGTGTGTGGATGGAACACAAGTTCCTGTTTCTTTCAGCTAAGCTTGGAGAATTTAAGAACCTGTCTTCCTGTCAGTCCATTTCTTGAAGCCAGAACTGTTCTTTATCTCTAGTGTTTGCAAAGGTCTCCTTAGAAAAGATGGATTTGGCTGATAATACAAAACTACACTTTAAAAAACCAGGCAGGTGAGAATAGCTGTCTTCAGTGACTGCTTACTTGCATTTACCAGTTAACAAGTGCTACTGCTGTCCTAAGAAATTACTAAAAGATGCAGTTCTGGAGATGGGCTATCGAACTAGTCTGTGGGGTGTTACCTGATCAGATCTTCAGACTTTTTATGTATTACTCATTCATAACAT
This sequence comes from Haliaeetus albicilla, assembly GCF_947461875.1. Lineage (NCBI taxonomy): Eukaryota > Metazoa > Chordata > Aves > Accipitriformes > Accipitridae > Haliaeetus > Haliaeetus albicilla. The sequence goes on from NC_091516.1 coordinate 42,891,813, forward strand.
GACATATTAATATACTCCCAGTTTTGCAGTCTTTACGGTGCTTTAGAAAAGTTTATGAAAGAACTTTGGGGGGATGCTGAAATTCATTTTCATAAAGTGTCTTACCTGAAGAGAGCATGCACAGCTTGCATGGGTACCTTTTAACACAAATCACCATAAATGGAGGTAAATACAGATTTTCATTTACCATACGTGTTGCTGATAGAGGGCAGAGATTTTCATACTGCATAACGCAGTGTTCAGTGAAGACACTGTATCACTATATCACAGTGGCTTGAATATTGCTGTTAAAGTCTGTTTAATGGCTGGTTATTCTCATCGGCTTTCATGGGGATATCTGAAAGAACACTTTACTTTGTGCACCTCTGCAGGTTTCTTAAGTAAACATTAACTATTAATATGTGTGATCTGAAACTTTTGTACAAAACAAGTAAGAATTTTAGTAAACTTAACGTTGTGCCCTGACAGGGAGTTAGTGTAATTGTAATGGATGTTTTTAATTACTGCTGTCAATTCTCTTATCATTAATTTTACAGTGTTTTGTAATATGTAACTATCTCGGTAATTTCTCTTGCAGCGACTGAATTGCTGCAATAGACTAATAACAATGAGCTACTCCCTAGTGGCAGATGCGAAATACCACTTTTGCATGGCTAATGATCTGGGTGCCAGAAAGAAGAATGTAGTAAGACAGTTGGACTTGGGGGGTGAATGCAGCAAAACAGCTGTATTTGAGTCTTAATCTTGTACTCCTGCACAGAATGAAGGTTATGTCTCTAGTTAGGCTGAGAATGCTTACAGTGCTGCATTCAGTTCTATACATTCTGGTTTTCCCAGATTCTTGAATGGATTGAAGGAAAGGAGAGAAATATCAGAGCGTTAATATCCACTCTTCATACAGTCCTTTGGGAAGGGGAAAATAAGTGGAAACCAGTCAGCATGGCAGATCTAGTGACTCCTGAACAAGTAAAGAAGTACTACAGGAAAGCAGTGCTTGTAGTTCATCCAGATAAGGTGAGTGTGTTCCTCTGATCTTCCCTTTAGGAGGAAAGCAAACTGCTTTTACTACACCATGCTAGTCAATGACAGATGCTGCAGCCTTGCTTCTTGATTGGCACCCTAGGTGCTCTTTACTTTGCTTACATTGTCTTCTGAATTTTGTGTCTTACTGCATTCAGGTAGTACAGGATTTTTCTTGTCATCCTGACACAACACAGAATTCAACAGATAAATGTTAACAAATGAAAAATCCTGTGAAGGTTGTACTGAGCACCAGTCAGTTATGCTGGGTTCTGACTGGCTGCTGGCAGGTTGGGAGCTGATTAGTGGAATCTGCTTTATTTCTACCAGCAGATACTTCATGTCTCTTAGAACAAATCATCAGTGTATGAAGACTCAGAGGCTGCCACAGTAAAACTGGGGAAAAACCTACTGAACCTCTTTTACTAAACAACTTTACTGGGAACTAGAAAATGTAAACTTTGCTAGAGTAAATAAATTAGCAGTTGAAGAATACTTGATGAATATGACATTCCAGTTGTCTTTTTAAAGTATTTAATGCATTCTATTGCTGTTTGTTAGTCTCCCACTGTATGAAGGTAGCTTCTTGTTCTGAGTTGTTGCTCCAGGCTGTGTTTTAGATATAAAGATAAGCATTGAATATACCTGGTTTAAATTTTCAGGCTTGCCTTCAATGGTGGTTCAGTGAGCAGTAGTTTAAGTCCTCTGTCATCTTGTATCCATAACAGAGAAACAAGACATTGTTCATTCTTTTCTTCCTGCCATCCTTTGCAGTTCTTGGCCATGTGGCTTCCTCCACCTTTGTGGTGGTTTTTCGGTGCTTTCTGTAAGCCCCTTAACACATCAGAGTCAGAACACAGGTCTATTTGAGGTATTTTCTTCCTTGTTTTTTTTTTTTTCTGCCACCTTGAGTTCAAGCAGTCCCGTAGGGTTTAGGGTTATTCCATGCGGGGCCCGAACGATAGAACACCAATACGATGATTAAAGTTGCCACTTTATTGAGCCCAGCTGATCATTCTTATTCAATTCTCTAAGTTGTTTAGAAGCTTTGATTGGCTGTTACATGCAAGCATTTGGTGTCCACGCGCACAAGCAGAAACTGTGATTGGTTACATTGATACTGTCCACGCGTATAAACATAACATACAGTTAGTTATACTCACTCTGTACACGCGCATACACACAAGATATAATTGGCTATGTTAGTTAGAGCATGCAAAACTTGTCTTAGTCCAATTGGTCGAGATAAGCCCCTGAATTGAGGTTGTTTGTGCCAAATTCCCTTTATCGTGGAACGTGCACCTGTGTTTTTCTAATTGGGATCTTTCTTTTTCTGTCTTCTTGTTTATCCTGTTGAAGGCCTTCTAAAGGCATCTGGAATGCTCTTGCGACCCTGAGCTACTTTTAGGCCCAATAACTAAATTCCATATAATTGAACCCTACAAGTCCCTAAAAATGTCTTTAAAGTACTGCAGCTGGCAAAAGCCAACCAGCAGGAGACGGGGAAGGATACTGGAGAGGGTTCTCAGGCTTCCCGTTTGTGTTGGAAAGAACCTGTTAAAATGACTTATCTTGTGGGACTGGATCTTTACTAATGATGGGTATTGGGTTGGCCCAGAGGCAGGGCTGCTGTGAAATAGACAGGGAATCAGGAGCATGCTATCTTTGAGTATGGAGGCAAATGCGCAGGAAGTGCTATGTTGTTAATGCTGAATCTTAACATCATTCACAATTGGCAACAGATTCCTCTCCAGGAAATCCTATCCAAAAGGAGTCATCTTAAGTAGTGCTTAAACTTTATTCTTGTACGCTACTGCAAGGTCTGTCAGGAAGCAATTCCAAAAATGACTGAATTTCATCATTAACTAATATTAACCAAAACTAGTTATGAAAAGAGCTTGGAAAACTGTTTTTAGCTAAGTTTCAGTTATTTATGAATTGCAGTAAAAGTTTGAAGTAATGTAAGGAAACCAAGGCTTTTGGCTTTGTTTAAAATACTTGTGGCAAACTTTGGATAAGATTGGAGAGATCTGTGTGTCTGAAGGATTATATTCACACAGCAGTCTAAAGTTGCTGAATAAGATAGCAAAAATATAAAAGAGGTGAGATCTTTGTCACGTAATTCCTGATATTTTTATGCTTCTAATATGTTCTGTTTGTTTTCAGGCCACAGGACAACCTTATGAGCAGTATGCCAAAATGATCTTCATGGAATTGAGTGATGCATGGTCAGAGTTTGAAAACCAGGGATCAAAGTCCCTTTTCTAAAGCTTCACCTTTTACAGAACTACTTCTGAAAACTGGACCTGAGCATTGTTGTGACTTTATTGCACCAATGATTTATGAAGCGCTTTTCCATGATTTTAGCAGAGTTTCTAATAGCGCACTTAAATGTGTTGATGTATTTCGTAAGATGTAGAGTACAAAGCATTACATAGATGCATTAAGAAAACAGCTGCTCAGTACTTCAAGAAATCACAGTCTGGGAGTAAAGATTTCCTTTCAGTTTTAAATATGGTAAAACAGAATTTCAGTGAAGTGATTTCTGGTATACTAGTATTAATTATAAATCATTCCAATCTCATTGATCTTTGCTTTACCTCTACCTTCCTGAATTTGTCTGTTACTTTCAGTAGTTTTGTGATCCAATTTTGATGTTTGGTGCCTGTCACCTTATTCAAAGTGCTTTAGTTATCAGCAGTGAATTTGCTTGGCTTATCTCAAACCTGAAGGTGTATATTTTCATCTGTATTTTATGTAATCAGTCTGATAATCATTCTGTAAATAATGTTTTCAGACAATACCTGTGTTTCTTACAATAAAGTAACAGTTGTTAGCCAAAAAGACACCAAATGTGGGATAGTCAGCCAGGGTTGTTCTTGATTTTTTTAAAAATTTTTTTACATATTGTGAATCTAGAAAAAAATCTTGACTTTAAGGTCTGCACGTTCCTGCTATTTTGTTATTTATTATGAACCTTTGGAAGGCAGTACTCTGACATTTTCCTAGCTCTTTAAATGGTGTCTTTTGCTTCCAATTTCAGTGGAACATTCCTTCCATTGGACTTCAGATGCTCTGATAGAAATAATGTTATTCTGAAACTTGAAGTGTAAGCACAAAACATTTTACTCTGATTTGTCTGAGTAAATACTACATTACTCATTATCATCTGGAGAGTATTTCAAGTGCTTTAACACATTTTGCTGTATGTCTGAACTTCTTGTATTTTTGAGATATGCATGACATCAGTGTATGTGAAAACATGGGCTGTATTCATAGACTGTTGCATTTCTGCTCATCTACCTTCCATGCACTGGCTAGTGCAAGATGAATAGAGACAAAACTTGATAGCAAAACTTGCCATGTTTTCTCATCCATGTTCAGAAGGCAGTTTGTGAATGAATGCAAATGACCAATGACTGTTATACTCTCTGTAATAACAAAATGCAATTTTCATATCAAGTTTGAAAATGTTGGAAATTAGTATTGTGATATTAAAGCTTCGGCAGCAGTCTTTTGAACAGTACAGTTAGACATTCAAGGGGATATTTTTGATCATCTTGCTGTTTTGTACATTTTGCATGCTTAACTGAGTGAGAAGCTGTACTATTATCAGAGGTAGTTGTTTAGCTGCTAGATCTGTTCTGTTCAGCAATATCTGAACAGAAAACATGAGATTCTAATGCCACCTGAACAGTGTGGTGGATGAGGTTTTCCACTGCCATGCCAGCCTGAGAGCTGATGGGTTAGAGACTCATGAACACAGGTTGCAGTTTGTACTCTCTAAGCTCAGACCGACACAGTTACTTATTAACCTCTGATAAAAGGTTTTGTGTATGTATCTTCAGATATATTTAGCTACTGTGATTTTTTTTTAAGATGGAAGCCAGGATCAGTTATGGATCAGAAAGGTTATATATTATTCATAGAATCATAGACCAAACCTTGGAGATTAGCTAGTTCTAAACCCCCTGCCATGGGCAGGGCCACCTTCTATTAGACCAGGTTACTCAAAGCCCCATCCAGCCTGGCCTTGAACACTTTCAGTGATGGGGCATCCACAGCTTCTCCAGGCAACCTGTTCCCAGTGTCTCACCACCTTCACAGTAAAGGATTTCTTCTTAATATCTAACCTAAATGTACCCTTTTTCAGTTTAAAACTGTTGCCCCTCATCTTTATCAATACAGTCCCTGTTAAAGAGTCCCTCCCCATCTTTCCTGTAGGCCCACTTTAAGTACTGGAAGGCCACAATAAGGTCTTCCTGGAGCCTTCTCTTCTCTAGGCTGTATGACCTCTACTCTGTAGCTCATCTTCATGGCCCTCCTCTGGACCTGTTTGAGCAGATCCATGTCTCTGAGCTCCATGCACTCCAGCTGGTCATAGAGAGTGACACCCGCTCCTCATCTCTTCTGCCTGCCCTTCCTAAAGAACCTGTATCCTTCCATTCCAACACTCCAGTCATAGAAGCCATCCCACCATGTTTCCATGATGCCAATAAGATCATAGCCCTGCAGGCGTGCATGTGTCTCAACTCCTTGTTTGTTCCCCATGCTATATGTGTTTGCACAGAGGCATTTAAGTTGGGCCCCCAGTGAAGCTGACTTAATGGCTGGAATTCCTTCGTGCTGCTCTCCAGGTGCTCTGCTGCTGACCTGTGATCCCTCTCCAGGCTCTGGGCTTCTATTGCTGGCACTGGCATCGAACTGGTAGGAGTGGAATGGATTGAAGTTCCCCTCCTCTGGCAATTTCAGTTTATTCATAGCTGCAGTTGTATTTCAGTTAATGCTTTGAAGCAGTCTTTAATCTCAGTAGATTTCTTCATAAATTGGGTAACTGGCTGTCTGATTTAGAGTAAGAGCTAATTTTTTTTTTCCTTGGGACACTTCACTAATTCTTTGTGTGCATGGTCTGCATCCATGGAAATTAAAGGCTTCTGCTGGCAGGATAGGTTTGTTGGAGACCTGCATGGCTTTTTACAGTTCTAGGGCAAATGATATCTAATAATAGGTTTAAAAAGACATACACAGGTATATAATGACTGCGACTGCACTCCTATATACAGCTGAGAGACAAAGCATTTCTGAGGGAGCTGCTTTTAGTAAGGAAGAACTACTTTAAAAACCCACGTTCCATTCAGCACATACAGGCAACTTAATTTTGAGGGATGCATTTTTAACTGTTCTGTTCTTAAATATGTATATAAAAAATTAAAACTGAAAACAGGGAGTAACATATCTTCCTCTGCTTTGTATGTTTGGTAGCATTTTCTGGACGATGCCTACATTTCTCTTTTTATTTCTCTACTCTTGTTTGCAAAGGTTTCTTTAACAGTGGAGAAAAACCTTAGATGTGATTTTGAGTGTGCAGGGAAACATGAGTGCAAGTGTTTTATCTGGAACTGAAGATATCTTGAAATTCATTCTCCTTTTGAAAGTTATGGAAAATACTGAAGTTTGACTGTGGATTCTTTCAAGAGCCATTGATGATTACTGAAACTTCAGTCAAGTTAATGGGACCCCTCAACTTATTTTATGGCTTAATCAGCTCTGGTCCTCACTGAGGGAACTGGCCAATTCCTCTATCCTGCTCCTTTTTATGTAGTTGAATTTTGGTGCTAAGAATCTGGGAGAGGCTTAGTTTGGTAAACTCTCAAATCTTGACAATGAAACTATTTGGGGGGGGGGGGGGGGGGTAACTGTGTCATTTAGCTGTGTTGCATACAAGAATGTGCAAAAAGTTGGATTTCAGTAAGGCCCTGTAAACAAACTTCAAAAATTCAGGTGATGAAAATGAACATAGTAAACTGAAGCTTTGGGGTTTTTAGAAGATAAAGCAGCATGAGGACTACTAAAGGTGTTTCATAGTGTAAGGTTTATATATTAAATTTTTTAATTACAGGAATCTGGGAAGAGGGAAGTTATGGTAAGTTTTATATAAACATATATTGAGTCTTAATGTTGCTTTTAAAGGAGAGTGTCATTTGGAAGAAAAAGTCCAGAAGTTCTGTTTGAATTCATCTTAAAACAGTCATAAAAAATGCTTAAAAAACAGATTGAGGGCTTTTCAACCTTTCTCATGCTCTGTATTTCATTGTTAATTGGTTGTCTGCTGTATGGGATAGAACTGCACTCAAACGCTTACACATACATTTCACTGTAGCTGTATTCTTAATGTCCACAAGCTGAAAAGCTTTTAGAATAGAATACAGAAAAATTGATTAAGCTGAGACTTGATTAGATACTGTGAGTTCTTTCTGGGCTTAAAATGTATATTTTCTATTCATGCTTATTATTCATTGCACAGCTAAATTTTGAAGTGTTGAACTGAAATCATGCCCTGAAAGCTAGACTTTATATCTGCTTCTGTAGGTTGATGTGTCTACCAGACTTCATGCATGGCACCTGAAGTTTTGTTGTGAAGCATCTCCTTGACTCTTGCAGCAAGTCACCGTGCCTTTTGGCCCATGCATGTAGTTCCTTTGTCTGTTAATGACAACTGACTAATACCATGCCTTCTTTGCAGCCTACCACGATCCAGTTCTTAAAAGTGAGTAGTTTCACATAGTTATTGTAAGAGCAAAGAAAAACAATGCAACATAGATGAAGGGAAGAGTAGAGAAGAACATCCAGACTCTAACCTATATCTCAAATGTTGTTTTCCAATTCTCTCTTCATTGACCTATTCCTACCTGCCTCTGCTAAAAACAGGTCTAGACTAGTAGAAAGAACCTGGTTTGTAGCCTGCTTTTCCAGCCCTTTTAGAAGTGCTACTGACTGGCTACAGGCAAGTGGCAGTACCAAGTGCTTGGGTTTTTTTGCAGAAGTTGCTATAAAGTAGGGCTTATAAAGTGATAGGGCAGGTTTCCACTAGTTATTTCTGAATTAAGTTGCTTATGTTACATTGCTGTTAGATCTGGAGAGTCAGGCAACTTAACTTTTAAAACAGAGATCTGTGAAGAATTAGTGTTAAGAATTCGTGTGGCTAGAACCTGCCAAATGAAGAAGTGGTGTGTTTTGACCATGTTGGAGGCAATTAGTTGGTGTCTTTAACCTTAGTTTGGTGTTTCCTAGTGCTACCAGATTTCTTTGAACTTAACAGCAGGGAAGAGAAAGAAAATGAGCAGTTAAGCACTTACAATCTTATTAAATCATGGGGTTATGCTCAATATTGTCAGTGGGCAGTGGGTAGTGATCCCCAGACATCAAGCCTGGGAGGAAAAGTTCCTGTGCATTGTCACTCGGGTAAAGTTCAGATAGTTTGATAATCAATGATAGCTTCTTTCAGCAAGTACAGAATGGAGAACCTACAACAGTGCTGATGAAGTGCATTTCCTTGGAACAGTGGCAAAGTCCTCGGCATTGCACCTGTGAGGGTAACTAGTGCGTGTGAAAAATGCCTTCCTTACCTTCATTTTCTTGCTAATTCTAGGAAGTTCCTCCAATGTTGTCTTGACAAGCACTAAGTAGTGGTTCCTTCCTGAATGCAGGCTACATGTTAGAGCTGCATGCATAGGATTAATGTTTTGCAAAACGCAAAGCAGAGCTTGAGTATAACTGAAATCTCAGCTGCCCTTTGGGACTGCTGGGTTATGTGCACCGTTCCACCTCCCAAGGCCAGATTGCAGTTTCCCCAGCAGCGGCAGAATGTTTGCATAGGTCATTGGCCATTGCATTCTCTGCTGTTCACAGGAATATTTCAGGGGTGGCATAAAAGTGGAAACCTTGTTGCTCCTTAGCTGTGTCCTTAATTGTCTAACAATTGCAATGTAAAGAATGCTTCATAAATAAGTTCAAATTAGTCTTGTACAGTTGCCTGTGCTTTTTGAGTCAGTTTATATTTTCTGTCAAGAGCAGGTGATTGACCTGTGAAAGCTGTAGAAGGAGCGTATCATTTGTCACCCCTTGAGTCTGTCCCTGGTGCAGAGTAGCTCCAGCTACCAGATGCCCGCTGACTGGGAGCAAAGGGTGACTCAGCTGAGCTGTGGTTCTGATCTTGATGAATCTTGCAGTGCTTCCTTGCTCTCTGTTTGGGTGAGCTTATTGTAGACTGCAGTTTAGACTGCATTAAACTTCCAACATACACTCCAAAAATACAAATTCAGTCATTTTTTATGAAGGATACATGTTGTCATGTAGCTTTTATTACCAAAAGAGGATTAAGAGGCATTGTGAGAACTCCTGAAACTGTTTAGTGGAATGTACTGTATATTTGCAGTATAGACTTCTAGAAGCAATTGTTATCTCTGATAAGGACTTGGCTTGCTCTGAGGTCTTTTTTTCTTTCTTTTTTTTTTTTTTTTTTAATACCTGTAGTTGTGATTGTACTTTCTATACCTGTGATTTTTCTGGTTTGGGGTGTGTGGAAGGACAGAACAGATATTCAAGTCCAATTTTTTGCTGTCTTTCAAGAAATGCAGTGTACTGAGTAATTTTGCTACTAGTGAAATTAAAATTATACCTGTATGTATATAAAGGTAATATAGTCAAATTAAGCCTTGTTTAAAAGTAGATACGATGTTTGGCACAATGTTCTTGAACAGAATATTTTGCTTTGAAATGTATTACGACTTAACCAGTGATCAATTAAAACAAACAAAATGACTTTGGATGTTTCTTTCTTGAGCAAGGGAGAAATTACCTGAATACCCAAAGCATTTCCACTGCTGTTTCAGAACAATATGCAAGCATTAGAGAAATGCTTCTCATCAGTATGTTGAGGTTGACTAAACCTCTTTGAAACCAAGTGTCTCTTCAGAACTGTTTCTTCTCCTGTTGGAGGGCCGTCCCTGCAGTGTGCTTTGTGGTTTGGGAGCTGAATTTCTTACTGCTGCCTGTACTGGACTGTGAGGGGTTCTTGCACAGGACCTGGTGCAGTGCAATGCCATCCTGTCCCCCAAGGGAAGCTCTTGCATAGGTGCATGACAGTAATCAAAGTGAAGGAGAGCAGGAACAAGTGGACAAGACTGAGGCAGGAGGAAGGAATGAGCAGCCTGTAGGGAGGGTGAGGAAGTGGGACGTGTGGCGATGAAGGACTGCAGATCTGGGAAGTCTGTGACGGAGTGTTGGAGAAGGGTGAGTTGCTGCTGGGACGGTACTAACAAAGTGCCCAGAAGCATCTTTTGACTGCCTGCTTTCAAACAAGAATGGGGGAAGCAAGGTCATTTATAGTTGGGAACAAGCCACTTGGTGACATTGAGACAGTTTCTTTAAAAAAATAAGAGCGTAGCAGTGTAGGATTACCACAGGGCAGTAGGATTACTACCCAAGGAGAAGGGTGGAAACCAGGGAGGATATGGGAGAATGGATGGGCGTGATCAGAGGAGGATGGGTGAGATAAGCATGGCACAGGAAAGAGAAGCATTAGCAAGCTGAGAAGCAAGGACAGCAAAGTTCTGTTAGGGAAAGGCCATTGCCATTGGTCATGTTTTTCCTATTTTGCTTGCTACTTTGAATAGTCTGATGGGTTTATAAGAACTGTCCTGGGTTCAGCTGGGATAGAGTTAATTTTTTTTTTACAGGAACCTGGGAGGTGGGGGGGCATAGCCAGGGCAGCTGACCTGAACTGGCCAAGGAGCTATTCCATACCATGTGACATCATGCTCAGTATATAAAGGGGGAGCAGGCCGGGGGGTGGGCTCTTCTTTTCGGTGGGGGAAGTGGCTGAGCGTCGGGTCCCGGGTGGTGAGCAGTTGCACTGTGCATCACTCTTTTTTGTATACTTTTTCATTAGTACCGTTGTTGTTGTTGCAATTTCTTTGTGTTGTTCCAGTAAACTGCCTTTATCTCAACCCTCAAGGTTCCAGGTTTGTTTTTTTTTCCTCTCCACCGTCTTCCCCCCATCCCACCGGAGGGGGGCTGGAGGAGTGAGCGAGCGGCCGCGTGGTCCTTTGTTACCGGCTGGGCTGAAACCACGACAGTCCTTTTTGGCGCCCAACGTGGGGCACGAAGGGTTGAGATAACGACAGATCTGGCCAGAGCGTGTTGAAACAAATTTGTCATACGCATTTCTTATACTAGATAAATAGATGTTAGTCACAATGTTGATTCAGCTGTTTACATGGTGGCGTTTTGTAAGTTCTTATATGCTTTATGTATTGCCTGTAGTTGCGTATCTCATCTCTGGGAGAGTGATTGGGATTATCATTTTGCTGTACTGGGCAATGTCGACTTGTGAAATGATTACATCACTGGTCATGAGGTTAAGCTGTTATCTGTATGAGGCAGTGATATCATTTCCAGACTTTGGGCACCTTCTGTCGGATTTTATTGGTAATTACACCCAACCCATGGGGAAGTTAGGGGGGGATACTTCCCCCCATCTGTTCCCCTCCCTTTTCTCTTTCCAACTAATTACAACAGTTTTTGAGAATTTTGAATATCCTTGGGATGCGCAAGCCTGTGTGCTGTTAGTGCTATGCCTCCTGACTATGTTTCAGGTCTTGTCTAGGGCTACAAAGAGGCTCTTTAAGAATACCACCCAGAGATCTGTCCCAAAGCTGGATATTCATGGGTGGCACGGCGTGTGGGAGGATGTGGGCAGGTATCTAGAGAACTTCTCACCTCCAGTGACTTGGAAGTTCACTCCCGAACAACTGCAGAACCCTCATGAAGTGATAGAATTTTTGAAAGGAAAATGCTGTGGCTATCCCAGAGACACACAACTCACTACACTGTGCTGGGCCCTGGCCGGTATCTACCAAACCCTGCTTGATACTATGCAGCACCCCCAGGGGGAAAAGGGGGAAAAGATGGAAAACAAGACAACATGCACTGTGGCTGCCCCAACCCTGACAACATGCACCGTGGCTACCCCTACCACGACAACAGGTACCATGGCTGCCCCTACCCCGGTGACAGATACTGCCACTAAACCAGAGAACCAACCTGTGCCAGTATCAGTCGCCCCTGTACAGAAAAAGAAACACACAAAGAAATCAGTTCGCTCAGTGAGAGATGAAGATGAACCAGGGTCATCGCGAGAACAGGAGGAGGAGGCAGAACCTGAAATAATTACCCGATCTCTATCCCTGAGTGAGTTGCGTGACATGCGGAAAGATTTTAGCCGCCACCCAGGTGAGCACATTGTTACCTGGCTGCTCCGATGCTGGGATAATGGGGCTAGTAGTGTGGAATTAGAGGGTAAGGAAGCCAAGCAGTTGGGATCTCTGTCTAGAGAAGGGGGTATCGACAAGGCGATTGGGAGAAAAACACAAGTCCTCAGCCTCTGGAGGCGACTTCTGTTAGGTGTAAAGGAAAGATACCCTTTCAGGGATGAAGTTACATGTCACCAAGGCAAGTGGACCACCATGGAGAGAGGTATCCAGTACCTGAGGGAATTAGCCGTGCTGGAGGTGATTTATAATGATCCAGAAAATGCGCAGTCACCCACAGATCTAGATGAAGTCCAATGCACACAACCGATGTGGCGGAAGTTTCTACGAAGTGCACCACCAACCTATGCCAACTCATTGGCAGTAATGTCCTGGAAAGAAGGCTATGGACAAACGGTGGATGAATTGGCTGTCCAACTCCGGCAATATGAAGGAAGTCTCTCTTCCTCCCTACGGGCCTGTGTCTCAGCTGTAGAGGAATTGTCCCGAGAGTTCCAGCAATTCAAAGTAGATATGTCCTCCTCCTCACCTGTACAGGCCCGCATTGCAGTTATTGGGAGTAAGCGTTCCTCTGCCCAAGAGAGAGGAGAGAGAAAGTACACACGACGGGCTAACCTGTGGTTTTACCTGCATGACCATGGAGAGGACATGAGGAAGTGGGATGGAAAACCTACCTCAGTCTTGGATTCACGGGTACGGGAGCTGCGAGAAAAAGCAACCAGAAAAGAAGATTCTTCTTGGAAAACTGCTGCTCCAGTTTCCCGTGAGCAGTCCCCCGGGCGCAGTAGATGGGCCGATCTCATTTCTGATCCTCTTGAAGGGACTTCTGATTCACATGTGCAAAAAGTGGGTAACAGATATTCTAACCAGGATTAGAGGGGCCCTGCCTCCAGCCAGGTGGAGGAGAGGGACAACCGAGTCTACTGGACAGTGTGGATTCGATGGCCTGGCACGTCAGACCCACAGGAATATAAGGCTCTAGTAGACACTGGTGCACAATGTACCCTAATGCCATCAAGTTATAAAGGGGCAGAACCCATCTGTATCTCTGGTGTGACAGGGGGATCCCAAGAGCTAACCGTATTGGAAGCCGAAATGAGTCTAACCGGGAATGAGTGGCATAAACACCCCATTGCAACTGGCCCAGAGGCCCCGTGCATCCTTGGTATAGATTATCTCAGAAGGGGGTATTTCAAGGACCCAAAAGGGTACCGTTGGGCCTTTGGTATAGCTGCATTGGAGACGGAGGAGATTGAACAGCTGTCTACCCTGCCTGGTCTCTCCCAAGACCCTTCAGTTGTGGGGTTGCTGAAGGTTGAAGAACAACAGGTGCCAATTGCTACCACGACGGTGCACCGGCGGCAATATCGCACCAACCGAGACTCCCTGATCCCCATCCATAAGCTGATTTGCCAATTGGAGAGCCAAGGAGTGATCAGCAAGACTCACTCACCCTTTAATAGTCCCATATGGCCCGTGCGGAAATCTAATGGGGATTGGAGACTAACAGTAGATTATCGTGGGCTGAATGAAGTCACGCCACCGCTGAGCGCTGCTGTGCCAGATATGTTAGAGCTTCAATATGAACTAGAATCAAAGACAGCTAAGTGGTATGCCACAATTGACATTGCTAATGCATTTTTCTCCATTCCTTTGGCAGCGGAGTGCAAGCCACAGTTTGCTTTCACTTGGAGGGGTGTCCAGTACACCTGGAATCGACTGCCCCAGGGGTGGAAACACAGCCCCACTATTTGCCATGGACTAATCCAGACTGCACTAGAAAAAGGTGAAGCTCCAGAACACCTGCAATATATTGATGACATCATCATATGGGGCAGCACGGCAGAAGAAGTTTTTGAGAAAGGGAAGAAAATAATCCAAATCCTTTTGATGGCTGGCTTTGCCATAAAAGAAAGTAAGGTCAAGAGAGCTGCGCAGGAAATCCAGTTCTTAGGAGTAAAATGGCAAGACGGGCGTCGTCAAATCCCTGCGGACGTGATCAACAAAATAGCAGCTATGTCCTCACCGACTAATAAAAGGAAACACAGGCTTTCTTAGGTGTTGTGGGCTTTTGGAGAATGCATATTCCAAATTACAGTCAAATTGTAAGTCCTCTCTACCAAGTTACCCGGAAGAAGAACGATTTTAAATGGAGGCCTGAACAACGACAAGCCTTTGAACAAATTAAGCGGGAGATTGTTCATGCAGTAGCTCTTGGGCCAGTCCGGACAAGACCAGATGTTAAAAATGTGCTCTACACTGCAGCTGGGGAGAATGGCCCTACCTGGAGCCTTTGGCAGAAAGCACCTGGAGAGACCCGAGGCCGACCCCTGGGGTTTTGGAGTCGGGGATATCGAGGATCCGAGGCTCGCTATACTCCAACTGAAAAAGAGATATTGGCAGCATATGAAGGAGTTCGAGCCGCTTCAGAAGTGGTTGGTACTGAAACACAGCTCTTCTTAGCACCCCGACTGCCAGTGCTGGGCTGGATGTTCAAAGGGAAAGTTTCCTCTACACATCACGCGACTGATGCCACGTGGAGTAAGTGGATTGCACTGATCACACAACGGGCTCGCATAGGAAACCCCAGTCGCCCAGGAATTTTAGAAGTGATCACGGACTGGCCAGAAGACAAAGACTTTGGAATGTTGCCAGAGGAGGAGGTGACACGGGCTGAAGAGGCCCCGCTGTATAATAAACTGCCAGAAAATGAGAGGCAATATGCCCTGTTCACTGATGGGTCCTGTCGCATCGTGGGAAAACATCGGAGGTGGAAGGCTGCTGTATGGAGTCCTACACGACTAGTTGCAGAAACTGCTGAAGGAGAAGGTGAATCGAGTCAGTTTGCGAAGGTGAAAGCCATCCAGCTAGCATTAGATATTGCTGAAAGAGAAAAGTGGCCAGTGCTCTATCTCTATACTGACTCATGGATGGTGGCAAATGCCCTATGGGGGTGGCTACAGCAATGGAAGAAGGGCAACTGGCAACGCAGAGGTAAACCCATTTGGGCTGCCGCACTGTGGCAAGATATCGCTGTTCGGATAGAGAAGCTAGTGGTAAAAGTACGTCACGTAGATGCTCATGTACCCAAGAGTCGGGCCACTGAAGAACATCAAAACAATCAGCAGGCAGATCAGGCCGCCAAGATTGAAGTGTCTCAGGTGGACCTGGACTGGCAACGTAGGGGTGAGCTATTTATGGCTCAGTGGGCCCACGATACCTCAGGCCATCAGGGGCGAGATGCAACATATAGATGGGCTCGAGATCGAGGGGTGGACTTGACCATGAACACTATCGCACAGGTCATCCACGAATGTGAAACATGTGCCGCAATTAAGCAAGCCAAGTGGCAAAAACCCCTGTCGCATGGGGGGTGATGGCTGAAATATAAACAGTGGGAGGCCTGGCAGATTGACTATATCACACTCCCACGAACACGCCAAGGCAAGTGCCATGTGCTTACAATGGTGGAAGCAACCACTGGATGGCTGGAAACATACCCTGTGTCCCATGCCACTGCCCAGAACACTATCCTGGGCCTTGAAGAGAAAATTTTATGGCAACACGGCACCCCAGAAAGAATCGAGTCGGACAACGGGACTCACTTCCGAAACAACCTCGTAGATACCTGGGCCAAAGAACACGGCATTGAGTAGGTATATCACATCCCTTATCACGCACCGGCCTCCGGAAAAATCGAATGATACAACGGACTGCTGAAAACTACATTGAGAGCGATGGGGGGTGGGACTTTCAAACAGTGGGATACACATTTAACAAAAGCCACCTGGTTAGTTAATACTAGAGGATCCGCCAATCGGGCTGGCCCCGCCCAACCAAGACTTCCACATACTGTAGAAGGCGATAAAGTCCCTGTAGTGCGCATGAGGAGTATGTTAGGAAAGACAGTCTGGGTTAGTCCTCCCTCAAACAGAGGCAAACCCATTCAAGGGGTTGTTTTTGCTCAGAGACCTGGGTACACCTGGTGGGTGATGCAGAAGGATGGGGAAGTTCGATGTGTACCTCAGGGAGATTTGATTTTGGGAGAGAATAGCCAGTGAATTGGGCTGTATGATACCTAACTGCTAAATACCCTGCCAATGCATGTCATTGTATCTATAGTGTCTATATGCCATATCAAGGGTATTACTGTAAGAATTACCCAAATGACTGCGGGATGGACTTTGAAACTAAGCCAAGTACAACAGCGACAGAACTTGAACTGACACCCAGCAATTTCCTCAAGATCAACATCCTCGACCTGCAGAACAAGGGCGTGAGTTGCACCAAATGTACTAGCCACAAGTTCCAGAGGCAGCATACAACAACCCACCATCTCACACCATCTCTCTTATCCTGAAGAACTGTTACAACAGATGGAGCCCCAAAGTCATGGACTAAATAAAATCAATGGACACATTAGAGGGATAGCCCATATGCTAAAGGAATACCATTTGCGTGTGTGTGTGTGCGGGGGGACGACGGGGACGGACGCAAGTCCATATACTTATATATATAAGACAAGGAAGTGGTAGTGGTCGATTGGAAAATGTAAGATCTGGGCATGATGTAGATGGTATAGAATAAGGGGTGGATAATGTCCTGGGTTCAGCTGGGATAGAGTTAATTTTTTACAGGAACCTGGGAGGTGGGGGGGCATAGCCGGGGCAGCTGACCTGAACTGGCCAAGGAGCTATTCCATACCATGTGACATCATGCTCAGTATATAAAGGGGGAGCGGGCCGGGGGGTGGGCTCTTCTTTTCGGTGGGGGAAGTGGCAGAGCGTCGGGTCCCGGGTGGTGAGCAGTTGCACTGTGCATCACTCTTTTTTGTATACTTTTTCATTAGTACCGTTGTTGTTGTTGCAATTTCTTTGTGTTGTTCCAGTAAACTGCCTTTATCTCAACCCTCAAGGTTCCAGGTTTGTTTTTTTCTCTCCTCCGTCTTCCCCCCATCCCACCGGAGGGGGGCGGGAGGAGTGAGCGAGCGGCCGCGTGGTCCTTTGTTACCGGCTGGGCTGAAACCACGACAGAACTTAAGATAGGTTTTCTAGCATTTTCTCACCTAATAATCTTTCTCCCTGTATCCCATACAGAAATGCTGCTAGTTTTTCTATTAGTCTGTTTACTCTTAAAGTGCAAAGCTGCTGAAAAATGTATTGATACCTACTTCCAGTCCTTTACTGCTGCAGCAAAGAAGGATAATATTAGTCAGTTGCATTTTTCTTTGCCATATACAAAACCTCTGGCTACTCTGCCTTGTATTTAGAAAGACTGAGTTGGGACTACAGTCCACAGCAGATGGAAATCCTGCAGTGTTAAGCTGGCAGGTGTCTGTAAATAATTACACCAGGTAGGCAGAATGTGTTATGAAGAAATAGCATGGCCTTAAGTTCAATATCAAACAGAGCAAATAATGGCAAGAACGAATCGGGGTTTAAAAAAAGGCAGCAGAAACACTGTGCAGAACACGGTGTGTACTGTGGTGTGCAGAGTAGCCTGTACCAATCTGAGCCAAAGCCTTCCAAGTATGTACTGTAGACACCTGATCTGGATGATGGAGTGCTGAAGAGGATACGACTTCCCTTGCCTCAGCACCACCTCTTGTGAGGGTGAGAGGAGGACTTCTGGCAGATTTTTACCCTCTATGGCAGAACTGAGCAAAAAGCACTGAAGAAGGGAAAATGGAGCATGTAGGTAGGTGAAGACTTGAGCTGGAAGGATCCCTTTTAATACTAACTGTAAGGGATTCTTCATCTCCTGTAATCTGTAAAACAGTGCTGGCTGTTCTCCTGGAGTGGCTTCAGCTCCTCATCAAAGGTCTGGGCATGCACAAAATAACAGCTGTGAAGTTCTCTGGTGTGTAAAGCTGCTGGCAGACCAAAGAATTATGTAGTTATCTTTGTGTGAGTGTTCAGGGACTCATGTTTAGTAAGGCCTCACTTGGCTGTTATCAATTGGTGAACTTCGCTGCTTGCTTCCTTGTGGATGGTTCTGGTGACCAGCACGACAGCAGAAGCACTCTGCAAGTTACACTCTGAGGAGGTGGGATTGTCGGTGTGCTGCCTCCCTGCCAAACAATATGCAATGAATCCAGCAGACTTCTAGTGTGCCAGATGAAACCCAAAGGGACAGCTCATCCAACATGCTCAGGAAGCTAATTTAAATGACAAGCCTCTTCAAAGGTTTAAGAGTGCAACTGCTAAATCTGTTTATTTCTACTGTATGAAATAAACTGAATTACATAGCTGTGAATTTTGAGTACCAGCCTAAACCTTGCTGGCTTTGGAAAGAGGAGTATTGTGTTTGTGGAACAACTTAGGTAGAAAGTAGAATGGAAGTGCCTCAAAATAGGGGGAAAACAGGAGACCTGGTTGTACTTGGTGCTTGTTAATGTAGGAATGTCATGTGCTGTGAAGCGCTGAGTGTTCCCTAGCTCTGTGCTTCCACTGCGTCTGCTCCTCTCCTGATCCCTGCTAGTTAGGTCCTGTCAGTTTCATTATGAAGCTCAAAAATGCTAAGTGATGTTGACAGCCTGCAAAGGATGCCTGCCTGCACTATCAAGCACTAGTCTCAGGGGTGGCATCCTTGACATGTGCTCTTATAGAAGAGACTGATCTCTCACCAGTATTCCTATGCCACACCACGAATGCCTCAAAATCCATCTGGTCAGCATGGTAAATACTTAAACTCAGGTGCTGAATTAAGTTCTGCCCTGGGAATTATCCTGTCTGAAGAAAGATACCAGCAGTTTCAAAAAAATTTCATCTGCATTTATTTACCCTCATGCAGGAAGGTATAAAATTCAGCCTATTGTGACAGCAGTTCACAAGGAGTTGATACCAACAAGACCTTAAAAGCAAAGTTTGAGTTTTACCTGGAGGAATGCTTGGAAACTGCATCTTTAATATGATCAAGCATCTTGTGTATGGTAAATAAAATTAGATTAGCTTCAATTTCTAATTCTGTTGCTGTCAAGTGTAATGTATCTGCTTCAACTCAGAAATGATAAATGCAGTGCTTTAATTTCAGCGCTGTGCAAATAGTATTAGAAAATTACTCCTGATGCTGGAAGATCAGCATCTGCTGGAAGATTAGTGTAGGCTGGAAGATCTATTGCTGTGATCCATGATGGCATTTAATACTTCTTATTCTTTTCCACAGATAGACTGAAATGCATTTCCCAAAGGCACTTTTCCTAGCACAGGTATTTGTTGTTTGTGCAGAAGCAAACAAGGAAGGAGATGGTAAAAGACCATGCACTTATCCAGGAATGTGAAATCAAGCTCCAGGTCTGCAGAACACTGAGGGACTTTGCATCCCTTAACTGGATAAAGGCTGCATTATTTTTAATGATCCCCACTGGATAATGCACAGGAGAAGGCACACATCCACCTGCTGCTCCCACATGTGTCCTCCTGCCAGACCCACCTGCACTTTCTCCCAGGAAGTTGCTAGAGTTCACCATGAGCAAAACCAAGCATTTTTCTTCTACCCTTCTCTCAGAAATAGCTTGAGTCTTATGAATGAGAGTTTCCTGAAGCCTGTTTAGGAGAGCTTGGAGAAGGTGCCCGTGGCTGGGAGGAAAGAATTATAAAGGGTGCCGGGGGCTGTCTACATGGGAGTAGTGCTGCTGCCAGTCCCTGTGTGAACCCAAAGGCATGTGTTTGCTCAGAGCCCAAGAAGCTGGACATGTCCTGACTTCATCTGTGGGCACAGCTTTGCTTCTGAGCAGGCTCCTTTAATGTGAGAAAAGGAAAAGAGTAAAAAGTTTATCCTAAAAAGTACAACTCTTTACTTCTAGCACTAGGTACTTTGTCAGAATCTTGCATTAGCCTTTCCTGTGCGTTGTTCATTGGCATCCTGTATCCTTTGCCAGGAGAAGTGCTCTGTTGGTAGCAGGCAATTTCTTCTTTCTTGCTCTTAGGTACCTTTAAGATGATCTTTGTACGTTTTAACCCCACACTTGCTAATAGATTATACTTTCTCCTCTCCTATGGGTCCACAGGGTTAGTTATACCAGGATTACTCAGGTTTGCTGTTTCTTTGTATATGACATGATTTCTTAGGAAGGGAGAAGAACACAACTGCACAAGCTAAACAAAACTTATGCTAAAGGAGTTAAACAATAGCACAAAAAACCCAACTCAAAACCGCAGAACAAGAACAGATACTGGCTGTTAGACAGTTTTGCTGCTGCAGCTAGGACAAGCTAGACAACATGTGTCTAATCCTATGGTAAGTTGCAGGTGATGCATCTTAACTAATTTTGCAGAGGTGGCTGAAATCAAGCCAAGATAGGTTCGAGGCCTGACAAGACTTGAGGTCTAGTATAGCGAATTAATGTTATAAAGCTTGAGGTCTTTTATGAGCATGGCTGAGCTACCAGGCTACAATTCTAGGTGAGAAAAGGCAAGTCCAAGGCCTCTTAAAACCTGAAACTTCAGAAATTCTTGTGTGCCAGTGATACGTTTGTGGTGAGCAAACGCCCACATTGCCCTGTAAGGAGTTTCCAAGAGTTAGGAGGAATGAAGTCCTTCAAACAACCTACAATACCATGGCCTTTGCAATGGGAGGTCAATACTTCTGATTATTTAGATAGCTTCTAAAAAATCTCAGGTTTGGTACCTTTAGTATGGGTCCTACAGGCCTGTGTGTTTCCTATATTCAGATGTTTGACTGTGTCTGAGATAATGTTTGCCCTTGTTTTACACATCCAGTTATCGATGCTGAAGCCATTCAGTTTTGGAGCAATGAGCAAGACCAAGAAAGCAGCCTGGCACTCTTGGTGAATGTGCACTGTGGCAGAGCCTTGTTTTCAGATATGTGGCTTTCCCAGAATTATCTGCTTATTGACTTCTCTGCATTCCTCTGTTGGAGTCATCTGAAATAGTAGTGATTTTTCTATTTTTCTTGCTACGGCATTTTTGGAAAGATGATGTGGTTCCCTTGGCGTTAAGTATAACTGCAGTCATACCTCCCCCTAGCTTTTTAGCTACAACTCAAGCTTCCGCAGCTAAAACCGGCCTGTGCAGTTGGGTACCTGGCTTGGGCAGATGTGCCTCCTTGGTGATGTGTGGGTGCTGTGCTGCCTGGGCTATGCCTGTGAGCTGGGCCCAGGTGTGGGTCTGTGGGAGGCCATAACCCTTCGTGGAGCAGAGAGAGTGTTTCTGTGGCATGTGCTGTCCTCCCAGTAGGAGAGGTTAGTAAGAAACTTTGCTTTGCAGTTCTGCTTTTTGCTAAAGGGCAGAATAAATATTGAGGTGCTAGTAAGATCCAGCAGAGCTGTCTCAATAATCCTCTAATAAATTGCATAATAAAGTGAATTCAGTAGGAGATCAGCTGTTTACACTGGTCCATAATTGATCTCTAGCAAATAACACATCCACTTAGCATCTTCCCTGCTTTCAGATATGCCAATATGGACCTTTCAGCCCTAGGGACACGGAGGATGAGATGGCATGAGCTGTTTCCCTCCTCTCTACTTGCAATGTCATGGTCTGCACAGTCACCAGGATTAGGCACATCCTGTGTGGTGGGAGCCACTGTTGGCTAATGGAACCATGGGGCTTTGCATGAGCACCTTGCAGCTACACAGACTGGTGGTTGCGGTGTGCGAGCTGGCAGAAATAACCTTGCTAGGCAGAACTGATTCTGCTGCTGCCACTGTAGGCTCCACACCAAAATCTGACAAGAGATATGGCTCAGCATTGCTGCAGGGAGGACTGTTCGCAGCAGCTTGCTCTAGGGCTTGCCAGGGCTGCTGCAGGGAGCAGGGTGGCTCTGGGATGCTGGGTACCTGCTGCAGTCTTGCACCTCTGACTTCAGGGTAGACATTTTGGAAACATGGCATATGACACCTGGGAATCTGCATGCTGCTTCCCCAGGGACCCTGTCCTAGATCCACCTGCCTTGTGAGGTCTGGGCCCCTGGAACAGGGTCTTGCTGCATTTGCTCTTGTGGCTCCAGGGCAGATCAGAGCTTGGGGTTTCTGGAAAGCTCCCTGATACACTGTCTGTGATGGTGTGAGCCTGAAACATGAGGACAGCCAACCATGCAAACGCAGGTTTAATAGTTCAGCATGAGAGAAGGGATCTGCTATGGGGGAAGGGACTGAGTAAAAGCAATTGGGTGCCCTCAGCCAGCCCTCTGGAGACCCATGCTCTCCTGCTCCTGCTGCTTCCCCCTGCCATACCTCATGCTTGGGCAGGAGACCAGAGGAACCAGGCCATTGCTGTGTGTCCTGTAAATCCTGTCCCAAATGTCTTGGAGAGGGAGGTGATATCTGCCCCTGCTCCTTTTCCTGTCACAGCAGCTACAAAGCATGGGACACGATGTTCTCTTTATGGTCCAAAGTCGCACTTCTTAAGACTTCTACATGCTCGTCTGCAATAGACACATCTCTGCCTAATGCAATAGTGCAAAAGGCCCTGCTGTTCAGCCCTGTCCCTCCTCCATGCTGCAGAAGGGCTGGCACTTCCCACAGGCTCTCCTCCTGCTCCCCTGTGTCTGACGATTGCTCTAAGCTGTGGGACATGGCACTTTTTAAAGCTTCCCACCCTCTGGTTGAGGAGCTGCCTGGCAGCTGGGCCTGATATTGTAAGGTCTGTGCCTAGCACAGAGTATGCTTTGGCCCCAGAACAGGTTTTACATACGTACTTTGGAGTCGGGCAAGGCTTATTGGGTTGCAAATGATGCAGAGCCCTGGGGAGATACACCCTGTCAGTCAGGGGGTCTGGGTGGTGGCAACTGGCTGACAGCACCTCCATTCTGTCATCCGCACAGCACGATCTGCCGCCTCCTCGCTTGGTCTCTGTATGCCAGAGCGCACAGAGACTTAATTTGCCAGTGAACAGACGTGTTTGATATGCAGAGCACATTGCCATAGACATCACCAGTTTTATTGCTAGGAAGGCTTTAGTGGCTGTGAAATGAGATAAGCTGAACAGCATTACCTTGGTATTGGTGGACAAAAGAACTGAAAGTAAGGGTTCTGCATAACAACAACAACAAAAGATGTATTAAGTCTGGTGTTAGATGGTTCATGAAATAATTAGCGCTTCCAAGTGTGTCCTAATTTCAGACAGAAGAGAAAATACAACAAGCTGAACAGAAAATGATGGGTTATGCTCTTGGAACAAGGCACTTCAGTTGAGCCAGATGGGCCCAGATGTTTCCTCCCACTCTGACTGAAATGATCACCTATTCAGAGAGAAATGTTGTGGGAGAAACTGTAACAAAGATGCAAGAGGAAATTTTCCACAAGCTATGATTACATTAAGGGGACTTCAGGCAGCTCTTACTGCTCTAGTGAGGCTAATTGTGTATGAAAATAGGAACATTTGAAGGCTGACTTAAAGAGGTGCTTACTGCTGCTCACACTTCAGTTTGCATTTTGATCCAAGAAAGGCTTTATAATCAGTTTCCTCTCATCAGATGTCTTTGACTGCAGGTTTCCTTTTGGTTATCTGTTCTTTCTGTTTCTTTAATACAAGCAGACCTCTTCTCCCTCTGTTTCAGCTTTCCTGACAAGTTTGATAACAGACACTATTATTCTTCTAATCCATTTTTAGAGTTTCAGTTTGAAGTTGCACCTGGAAGGAATGGTTTTATATCATTGCAACATTTGATGTGATCAACCTAACCAGAGGTCTTTGAAGAGTGTCTCACAACATAAAGGTCTCCCTGCACATGCATCTGAAGCTGCCAAGGGCTTATGTGTGCACAGGGAGGTAGGGAGCATGCATGCACTAATATGCAGATGTGTCCCAAGAAAAAGTGGAGATTTAAGACTACAACATTAGCAGTCTGACAGGTGTTAGGAAGATATTGAGGCCATCAGGTCTGGAATGCATCTGAGCATTGGGATGCTTGATTTGTCTGTCCTGGGTGCTCCCTTGCTAGCCAGGCTGTGCTCTCTGTTCTCCTCTTCATCCTCCTGGCTGCAGTCAGTCACATGCGGTATGATCAGAAAGGAGGTTTGGTTTATTTTTCTGCCCCAGGCTGTGGTGGTCATGTGCAGGGCTGTGTGGCAGTTGTCCCTGGAAAGCCCTGACTGCATATCTTAGTATCCTGTTACTTGATCCTCCTCTTTACTGCCCCTGTCCTTCCCTTTCTCAGCTCATTTCCCTCCTAAATAAACAACTCCCTCCAAATTACTGCTTCTCCACTGGCTCCAGTTTTGCTACATCCATACCCAAGTTTGGTATTTCTGATACAGTTATCCATACAATCTCTGTCCTCTGTGCTATTACTGATGCAGTTCCTGGGTCACTGCTGGCCTGGCAAGAGTCATTCCCCCAGAGGTCACCAAAGCTGCCCTCCCTGGGAAGTTCAGCCACTTCTCACATCTCTGAATGGCCTGTGAAACTTAGCCAGTCCTCATGGTGGCCTGGAAATTTCCATCTTCTTGCTCCATCACACTCTGTCCTGAAGAGCTGGCAGTCACCCGCAAGGCCGTGTCCCAGGACTGTCCATGGGTTATCAGTACTCCAGCTCCACTCCTTTTCATCACAGCAGGGAGAGATGAGGCACAAAGAGCAGCTACCCAAGTCATCCCTGCCATTGGCTTGTGGGGAGGGCAAGAAGGACGGGGGATTTTGCAACTTGTGAGAAACAGATGTGACTCAGCTGCCTTGTGACTGACTTTTAATTGAAGCTCCTGTAGTATCCTAATGGCCCCAGTTCATCTTGTAAGACTACTCTGGAGACTGAGCACACCTGCCCCCTCACCTGTCCTCCCAGCTGGATGGAGGTGGGAGCATCTCAGGTAGGCTTCAGCTCCATCTTCCCCTCCTTGGACAACATGCCACCCCAGAGCTGGGGCTGGAGCTGAGGTATTGCCCCGCTCGTGTGAATCCCGGACACTGGCCTCATGCTGCAGGTGGGTGATGGCTTCCTCCTGCCTTGCAAATGGCCTGGGGGGTCATTTGCCAGGGCAGCCCACAGGGGTGTTGCTGGGAGAGTGAAGTAACTGACTTCAGCACTAAGAAAGCCTTCCGGGGTCAATTCTCCTTTTCCAAATGCTCTCAGAGTTAGGAAAAAGGGCCTCTCCTGCCTGATCCAGTCTCCAAAGTGCTCTGCTGCCAGCCTCTGGGTTGGAGCTGTGGGTCTTCAAGTCCCACCACACCCCAAGAAGGAGCTGATGGGCCTTGGGTGGCACATGGTGGGGCCTCTGCCTCTTCAGAGATGTTTACTAGGAGCTGAGTACCCTTCCTCCATAAGCTGCATCTCAGTCCAGCTCCCCTGGGGAGGAGGGCAGGGGATCGTTGGTGAGTAGTACACTAATTAACGTTGCAGGGCAGCATTTCTCTCTCAAGTGTGTGTGACCCTGCTCCTCCACTGCTGCGAACTGGTTCCTGCTAGAGGGTTTTTCACCAGGCTAGTGGAGCAAAAACCTCTAGGGAAACCCACTGCTTCATTCTCCTCCCTGCTTGATGAGAGTGTTTGACCTAGGGATTTGGATTTGCTTTACAAAGAGGAGGCTGTTTCATGTGGCTAACTCAGGGCGGCATGTTTCTCACCACATGCTTAAAATGCTGTTGCATGGGAGCAGGCACAAGCACAGTATCTGAGGTGGTGCTTGAGGTGTGGTAAGCTGCTGCATCCGTCACACCAGGATGTGCTTGGGAAGGGATTCTCTAAATGAGAGCAGTGGAGGGCTGGACAGCACAGACC
Organism: Haliaeetus albicilla; assembly: GCF_947461875.1. NCBI lineage: Eukaryota > Metazoa > Chordata > Aves > Accipitriformes > Accipitridae > Haliaeetus > Haliaeetus albicilla. The sequence continues at coordinate 42,917,621 of NC_091516.1, forward strand.
AACAAACATCCCTGCAGAGGCTCACTGCTCTTCAAATTGGCAGCTTTCTTCCAAGCTCCCATTAAGCACTGAGGCCAGTTGATGTTATGGTGCTTTCTATGGGAGCCTGTTTGCAGGTCTCAAATGGTCTAGAGCTGTACTGATAGCATAATAGTCTCTGAGATTAACTGCCTTGTAGTTCCTATTCATCATATAGGAAAAGCTTAAAGCTGTTAGACACGTCTTTAGCTCTACTCTGGATCCTTGTATGTGGATTAATCACCAAGAGCCCCAGGGAGCAGAGCTAATACTCATGTTCAGTTGTTCCAAGCAACACTACAAGCCAAAGAGCTGTTAAAAAACCCCAACAAACCAACTTATGAAGGTAGTAGCTGCTCACCACCCCCTCACACCTGTTACCTAGTAGCTTACAAAATCTCCTTTCTGCTGATGGGAATAAAGAGGCTTTATTTATCCCTCTTTTCAGTAGGTTTCTGGGTAGGAGTTGCACAGAAACAAGAATTACACAAGTTCCCAGCCTGATCTTGATGTAGGAAGACACTACCCTACAGGATACTCTCCCATCCTGGGTACACCTGTAACAGAGAGCTGATCAGCAGACAGCAGTTGGGCGGGAGGGAAATGCAAAGGCTCCCTGTGCATCCTCGGGCAGTATAGGTGCAGAAAAACACATACCTGCCTTGAAATATGCCTTGGTAGCTGGTTATCTGCAGCTATCGCTACCACAGGATCTCAGAAGTGCCGTATATTCATTTAGGAAACCGACCTCCAGGGTAACTACCAGTCCTTCCTTAAGCACTTCTGTTATGATGCACGGAAGTGTATGAATCACAGCTTCCAAATGGAGACTGCTCCCTGTGTGCACCCTGGGATGTGGGAACATTGTTCCCACAGCTTTGGCAACCCAAATGCAACATTACTGATGATCTGGACAATTTTCCCCTTGTGACCGCATTACAGGCTTGCTTCTTTTTTTTCCTTGGAAATACAAGGTGGTGAGAAGATGAAATAACGACAAACTGCAGTGCTGTGAGACACAGCAGTTCCTCAGCAGACTCACAGAAACTGTCCTAGGAGTGCAAAAGCTATTCTCATATCTCTGGTTCGTGTTGGTGTTTGAGTGCTTAGCGGATGAGATACTGCAAGAGTCACTGAACCCTAATCAAACAAAGTAACTTTCAAAAAAAGAGGAACTGCTTGACAATGAATTTGGACACAGCATTTTTTCCCTGACCAAGGTGTTCAGGCATTTTGAACCCTGGCATTCAGCAGCTCGCACCTGGAGGGACCCCTCTGGGTGATCCTGTAAGTATTTCAGAGAACTCCCTTCAAAGCACGAATCAGTTGCTAAACCAGGCACAGGGGAGTCTGAATATTTATTCGTCCTTAGCTATGCCCCTTTAAGCGTGACACAGCAGCTCCCCATTGCGAATACCCCTCTGCTGTCAAGTCAACAGGACCACAGCTTGGACTGGAAGTTGTTCACAGAAACCCTGTGAAGCAGCTTTTCTCATGCTGGAAATGCCATGCTCTGCTTCCTGGCAGCCTAGAAATGTGCAGAAATCTGTACACTCTAGTTTCTTCCAAAGGAAATACATCACACCACTTGTGGTAAAGGAATCTGCCTCACTGGGTACAAACACAGGTTTTATTTTTTTGGAAGCAGAAACAAAAATTCTTTAGCAGTCCTTAATTTCCAAAATAATTTCAGTTTTTCATGAAATGTACAATGGTCAAATCTTCCTGTGAAAATAGCTGATCTTTATTGCTGTTCCAGCCTGTACAGGGCATGCCTTTTCACATGGGACAGGTGACAGGTAAAGGTAGAAAGAAACTTCTTTTTTTTTTAAATCACAAGGGTCAAGTCACTTTACTAAATGTCATCTGGTTACCAGCAATACAGTGTTGAGCAAACAGAAGCCACCTATAAATAAACGATGACTAGCTCTTGGCTTGTGAAAGGAAATGCCTGCCTTATCACTGCAGTTGGGATGGCTCCCAGTAACGGCTCCAGTTCAGTCCTGGGAGGACACTTACTGTCAGCTTGTGGGATACCATCAGAATGAAAACAGCACAGGTCCTCATTTACACAAGCAGCTGCACCCTGGTCTGCCACTGCACTCTGCAGAAAGCAACGGCTGGGGCTGTTTGCTGCTGCAAAGCACCCATCCTGTCTTTGCTTCTCCCGATGTATTGTTGAATTAGGCAGGCAGACTCAGCTGCAAACTGTGAGAGCTTGTTCCTGCTGATACAGCCTGGACTGCACATTACCAGGTGGTGTGTGGCTCAGAGGTGTCTGCTCTGTTTTCAGCTGTAATCCTGCAATCTAGTGGCTAGGGCATGGAGCTACTGGCTTGAACATGCAGTTTACCTTAGCAATGGGCTCCCAAAAATGTTGCCTTCTTCCCACCTTTCCCTTTGCTGTAGAAGCTGGCTTGTGCTGACCCACGGACCATCTGGGGAAGCCAAGTTTCTGAAGACAGCTCCTTGTACATTTGGGCATCAAACCTGCCTCCACTGCCACACGCAAGCCCTCCATGCTGCGCAGCAACCAGGCACCTCCAGCGGCCAAGCCCTGGCTTGCCACCAAGTCCCACCAGTGAACCATGAGGTTGGGTCCTAGGCTAAGGCAGCCACTGGCAACCCTGTGTCACCTTCAGTGAGGGCTGTCCACACCTACACTGTTAAAAGGGATGTTCTTGTACTACCTGAAACCCAGGCGTGGACTGAGGTCTCTTACCTTCAAAGGCCCTGGAGACGAAATTGGCTTTAAATGGATCATCAAAGGTTGCTGAGCAGTTGGCACAAGCAGTGTACTTGAGTGGTGCCCAACACACCCTCTCCTGAGCAGTGGGCTGGGAGAGGGACCTGCAAGTGTCTTGTCATGGGGTGCATGTATACCTGTTATGAATTTGGGGAGGGGGTGTGTCTGCAATGTGCCCTTCCAAGGAGCTTTGCAGGGGCCAGGGGAAGCCCCTTGCAGGTGAGGGCTCTGTACTGTCTGCCCTGGAGCTGAGGGAGCTCCCTGAGACAAACCCCTCTGGCAGCAACATATGTGCTACCTGGCGTCCCACCACCATGGGGCTTCCAATGCCCAGAGGAAAACATGCCACGTCTGAGTACCTGTCCCAGAAACACATTTGTGAGGGTTCTCCCAAGGAGAAAAACCTCCTGATTCGGGTCAGTGCTGCTGCCTGCGTTTTGCAAACAACCTTAGTAAGGATGCCATTTGTTTCAGGTATCATGAAGAAATAAGTCAAATGCCTCACTAAATGTCAGAGAAACCTGTGCCAGCCTGGACGTTCTGTGCAACCACCCCCCAACCCCTCCAAAGAGATCCTGCTCTGACAATGGCATCCTGTCTTCCTCCTTCTCCCCAGCTAGTGTCAGATCTAACAGTAACTAGATTTGGGAGTTATGCTGTTTTAATGATATGATAATCATTCTCCCTCTGCCCTACTTCTAGGCTCTCTGGTATTCCAAAAGGTCAATGGTTTAATTCCTAAAGGAATGGATATATATTTCTTTTGTATCTGAAGAACTGAATAAAAGACATGGTGGTTTTTTTGACAGTCTATATTGGGTCCAGCCTAAAGCTTTCTTGTTAGTGTAGTTCCCCTGGTATACCTGCATTGATTGCATGGACTTTGCAACTCCAGCAAGCAAAGAAGCTCTATCAGCAAAAGGCATCTTTTGCTGGTTGGCATACATCTTGTCTATGGTAACACACCTTTTAAAGAACACTGTTTTGTGAAAATAGAGGATGCAGCACCTATGTGACAACAGCTAAATGCGCTGGGGGGGGAGTCAAGCTGTCCAGGGAGCTGGGTGCAAGGAGGAAGAGTGATGGAGTGTACAAGAGAGCTTGTGTGGGCTTGAGAGCACCTGCGAACAGACCCACAGCTGTATCTTAGAGAGGATGCTGAGGGAAACTTCTCCAAGGACCCTGGGGGGGCTCTGGCTGCAGCAGAGGGGAATTACTGAGTACTGGGAGGATGTGTGTGCCTGCCAGGAACTGCCTGCCCTGCCTGAAAAGTGCCTCAAGCTGGAGAAAGTTCATTTACTATGCCTTTATTTCTGTTTCACTGACAATGAGTTTCCTCAAGAGCAGGTTGTCTAGTGCCTGTTCTGACAAAAAGCTGTCCCCAGTAAGGCTCATGATGTCTTCAGGAGTGCACCATGGCCAATGTGGCCACAACAGAGAGATGGCCAAAACATCACTTCTGTTTGTTTGTTCAGACTAAGCGGGAAGGTGGAGAAGTGGTGCTTTCATTCCAGCAGTAAGGGTTGGGTGATGTGTTCTACTTTCCTTGCATAGGTAAGAGGGAAGGAGGTTGGTGCCTGCTGTTCTCCCTCCAGACTCAGCAGGCATAATGTCAGCTCTGTGGTGACCCTAATTGTCGGGCAGGTTCATGAGGACACAGAGCACGTGCTGTTGTTTAAGCAGATTTCCCTGGCCCTGGTCTGTAGATAAGAACTGAGTTCCAAGGGTTAGCTCAAAAGAAGGCAGACTTTGCAAAGGAACTGAAATTAGAAGTAATGAATTGAAAATGAAATGTGTATTGCAGCAGGTGAATTGAAATGAATACACTATAAATATTAAAGAGAATAAACAGCATGTGATATAAATTCTATAAATACAGCAGAAGGGAATACTTGTACTGAACATTTTGAAAGCTTGAAGATGTTAAAATACCATAGATGGGTAGCCAAACATTGCACAGACTTCCGATGCAGCCTGGTTTTGTTACTTTGGTTTTACAAGAACTAGCCTGGCTCTCTATCTTGTAGTCAGTTTGAGCTACTAGAAAGTAAAAAAAAAAACAAAAAACAAAAAACCAACAAAAAAAAACCCCAAAAGAACAAACTTCTAGACCTTCTTGCTGAAGACCACATTCTCTGGTTCCTCTTTTCACTTTGATCCAGCTTAAGTTGAAAGCCTTAACATAATACTCATAATCTTTCAAAGAAATCTAAGGTCTCAGAAAGAAATGCAAAAATTTATTGCAGTTGTTACTTTACTATTTCTTTTTGTATATACGACTTTGGGATAAAAGCAGCCACTCTGTGTTGTGTTTGCCTAACACCCACCTCAGCAGATCTGGTCCATCTCCAGGGTTTCTATGTTCTGCTGAAAAGCCTGCAAACCTTCCCTGCATTTTCCAGGTGGCTATCAAGCTTGCATTCCTGCAAGAGCCTAGACTGGATCTCTGGCTGACTGAAGGCACTACCAGGTGCTTTGCTCCCACACCCTTCTTTGCCCCATGCCAGTTCTGAAACCATGCAACTGTCCTTCCAAGAGGTCTCTGCTCCCATTTTTATCAGCTGCACCAGCCTGGGAAACAAGTATATTCCTGCTGCTTGTATAAACAGCTACGTGGTGGTGCTCGCTGTGTCCCATCTCTATATAGAGACACCAGTAGAAACACCTGTGCCTTGTCCAAGAAGTGGACCACCTTCATTGCAGCGACTCCCAGCAGTGATAAAATAGTGCAGGATTTCTAGCAGGATCTTGCTCTTATCAAAAGGTACCTGTCAGCTGCTGCCATTTCACTTGCAGCCCTTAAGCAAATCTCAGGGACTCATTTGAAAATATTTGATTTAAATGGGGGAACACTGTGCTCTGGGGGCTTTGTAAAATAAAATCCTGTTTGGTAGCATAATAAAACAGGAAGGTCTGAACGCATTTCTCCCTTGGTGCTATGTCATATTGTCCTTTTCTTGACTTCCATGTAGTCTCCTGTTCCTTACAAACTTCAAATGAAAAAAATCTTTGTATTGAGAAAATATAATAAAGCTGCTGCTTGACTATGGCTCTTGCATTTAGAAGTGTGTTGGTGTTCCTTTCCTGGAGCAGCCTGGCTGTTAATGCAGCAGTGTGCACCAGTCAGTGCCCAACCCTGAGACTGTCCCCATGCAAATAATCAAAACCTTCCACAGAATAAAGTTCTGCCCATTCTAAGTGGGAAAAGCAGGTCCTTGCTTAACTTCACTGCCTTTTTCTCATCCTATTCTTATGGCAGCAGTCCCCAGATGGCACTGTTTGGCCATCTTATGTGTTTTTTTCTTGTTTGCCTTTTTTTTTTTTTTTTTAACGTTCATAGGCAGTGTACAGTCTTTGAAGAAACACTATATTCTTCCATATGGAAGGAAGGCCTGCTTCCCAGGAACCACGGCTTGGTGATGGGACTGATTATTTCTTCATGTTTTTGGAGCCTCCTGCATAGAATGACTTTGTTCTTTTCGACTGTCAGTGTTTCACAATGTTCTGCTCTCTCCAAACCCCTTCCTCCCATTACAGATCTTCTCCTCTCTCACCTTTGAATATTCTTCAAGTATTGCAGGCAACAAGAAGCTGATAGCAAGATGCTGCTGTACCTGGATAGATAAAATATCCTGAAGCATCATACTCACAACCTGGTATCTTTCTTTGCAGCTCTAAATTTCCATACTTATACTGTTAAGAGTGTTTGTGTTTCTTTCCTCTTTTAAATGTCTTTTTTATGACTGCTTCCATTGTTAACTCATACTTCAACTACTTAAAGAAAACCAAGATGACTTTGATACATTTTTCTCCAGATGACAGAGTCTCAAGCCAATAAGGGACTTCTAAGCTGTTATTAACTACTAAGATTGCTATTGCTATAGTTTGAGGAAAAACCAAAGAAAAATTTTTGTTGTTGCATTCAGTACTCAGGAAGGTGACATATAACCACACAAAGCCAGGGTAACACGATGGATAGAAATGTTCAGGGAGAGAAGCACAGTGGTGGTGAAACCTGTTCTCAGGGGAGAGGGTTATGTTCCTCATCTAGTAAGGGAAATGGTGAGGTTCAGAAAGAAAGAAAATGTCTGTTCAGTAAAGTCATGTTAAAATAACAAAAATGAGGAAGACAGACTTACTGTTACTGAGTTTGGGATGCTGAGGAATACCTGATTTAGAGAGGGAAGGACAGAGGCGGTAGGTGCTGACTGCAACAGCCCATTCAGGGACAGGTTTGATGTGTGATGTCCAATGGGTCATAACTTGTTTACACTTTTACTAATGATTTTTGGCACAAGAATTAGAACTGGATTATTTAAGGAGATGAGAGTGATGACACAGCATGGCTTTCAGTAACCTAAAGTGATAAGATTATGCTCTTGACAACCAGCAGCCAGAATCTTTGTTATCAGCTGGAAATGCATCAGAAGTGGTGTAGGAGAAACAAAACATGTGAGAGCATGCCAATTACAAGATGATCAGAGTACTGGTGGGGCACAACTGTGGAGAAGCTCTTCAGCTATGTCATATTCATTGCCAGCAGAAAGGAAAGGGACTCTTCAGAGTCACAAGCAACCTATCGAGGCCTCCTTTGAAACACTGTGTGCAGTGCTGGTCACTTGCAATATTGAAATGAGGCCCAGTGTGACAAATGATAGGCGGATGCAGCACAGCTGAAAGGGGCTGAGGTGCAATGACAGTGTCCTCTACAAAGTCATCAGTGCAGGGGGATGGAAAACCCACTGGGAGTGAGTGGAGCTAAGCTGGATGACATGCAGTGCTGGCACAGGAACAAGTTGTTGAGGGTGGAAATCAGCAGCTTTCTAGCGACTGCAAGTCATCTTTTCAGAACAGCCTAAGAAGCCTGAATAACAGCAAGATCGAGTGTGACAGTTTTATGGGAAAGGGATGGTTTCAGTGGCTGAGGGGTGTCCTCTTCATCTCTTTTCCTGTGCCATTTTGCTTGAAAAAAGAGATGTGATTTGTCATAATTAGTTCTTCCTTGTAGAGTTGTATCAGACAGCTTTTTGGGACTGAGCTGAATCACTGTTACAAGTAAAAACCCACACTAAACAGAGGGAAAAACAAAGACAAAAATCTTGGCCTCCTGTTGTAGCTATTATATTGTGTGGTTTTGATGTTCTGGATATGTGGATAATTAAACTCTCAGTTCAGTCTGCTGCAGTTTAAAATGGAGTGGGTAATGGAAGACTTCTGTTTCAATACAAGGGAATACTCTGATGCCTGTCCTAATAGTAGAGGCATTCAAGGAATGGAAAACCATTCTTATTAGGGGCTATATAGAAATCTCATCTTCCTGACAGTTCTAGTTCTTGATTCTTAGTTACAGTAATCCTTGTGCTCATTGAAAGCTTTCAAAAGTCATTAAAATGGACACAAAATAGTTTTAACTTTTTTTTTCTTTCTGCTATCAGGAACATTGGTGACCTTTGAAAATCTTCTAAAAGCTCAGCCAGTTTCAGTGTTGCTGTGACCCAAGCCTCATTCTCCATCTCCACTTCGAGAAAACAGGCACTAAGAATAGCTAAAGTAAGGGAGAGGTCTTGCTTAAGCCTTGTTTTACTTGATGGATGTGCCAGAAGCTGTTTTGAACATCAGAAGAAAGCTCAGACAAGGAAACTTTGTCAGTTTACTAGTGCAGATAAGCTTAACAGCCTGCAATCGAATGTAAGGACCCCTTGCCTGATTTCCTCTATATATAGGACTTACAGGCTCATAGTGTCCCTGTAAGTCAGTGTCGGTCCATCTTAATGTTTTAATCCCCTTGTTAAGTACAAAGAAACATGGCAGAGAATCAGCCATGCTGCATGACTTGAGTAAATAGGTGGCTGAGGAAATAGGTGGCTGAGTAAAGTGGGGAAGACCTGTGAATGGCTAGAAGCAGTAAAACAAACTTCTGTCTTATTAGACAATAGGAATCCATGAGACTTCATAAATGCCTCAATGGCAGGGGAAGCAAGAGGTCCAGTCATCTTAAGAAATGAAACTGTAGAAAACCCAGATGGTTTTGTTTTTCTACTTGGCAAATCACCATTTTCTTGGCCTGTCTGCAGTGGGCAGGTGTGAACACAGAGACAGGTAACGCAAATGTGGCAATGCAGATCGTCTGCTTCAGGTACCAGCTTCCATCACTGCACCAGGCTCGGCTCCCTGTGACCATCCTAGACAGGATGAGTACCCTCTGCTACCCTATGCTCCTTCCCAGGGCATGCAACAACCGACTCTCAGCTTCACCCTGAAAATGCAGCACCCTGCCATTGCAGAAGCAAGCTGGGGAAACCCCCAAAGCAATGGTCTTGGAGCCCTAGTTGATTCGGGGCATGGAGGAGAGTGGGTCCAGGTATGATGCAGAATGACTCTGGCCCACCCAGGAGCAGCAAGCCCTTCCCCACCGGGGAGGAAGTGGGGTACGACTGCCTGGCAGGCTGCTAATTGGTGATGAAGTTATCAAAACAAGAAGTTCTAGCTACAGGGCATTAGAAGAGATTTGTCCTGAAAATATAAACACTTGAAAACCTCTTTGAGAATTTACTGATGCTGCAGTTTCATGATGCTGATTCATATCTCAGGTGACTAAAGACAGCTAAGTTACTGTTTCTTCCCCCCCTCACACTTACTTTTGCTTATAGTAATTTGCCCACCAACACGTTCTTGTTTCCTGTGCCTGCACTGTAACAAGTAGTGTTTCCTGACCTCTCTGCAGCCACTGACACATCTTACTAAGGACCCTTGTATAGGTTCAGCTCCTCCGTTGGTGATGGCTTGGCTATACGTTACCGAATTTGACAAAGTGCACACTTCAGTTAGCAAATGGGCAAACAGCCTGCATTCTTAAGGCCTGCTAGCCTTTCTCATTTTCTTCTTTCTGAGGCTAAACAGTTGAATAGCACCTGGGCATTGAGGTGAGCAGGTTTATGATGCTAGCTTGGTACAGCATGGCATTTCCCAGCAGTGAAAAGCAACACATAAGGACCTGTCTCCTGGAAAGAAGTATTTGTGGTAGGAAGTGTCAGAGAAGCAGCTGGTTTCTAAAACAAGAAGTGCTTACATTATGCATTGTTTTTTTTAACATAAAGAATGTGGTGTTTAGCTATTAACAAATATCTAGGCTTAAAGTAAATCAAAAGCAGTGTTACTGAACAACTGGCACCTGCAGGTGAATTTTGTAGTTAGTTCATTTTAAAATAAAGACTTGGGCTCAGAGGACGGACAGATGTAAGGCAAGAAGGCTATAAAGATTAAAAAAAAGCTTGGCTAGGATTTCTTACTTAGGAAGGTTATTTCAGTAAATTAATATGTTGTGGAAGAATGTTTTCTTACTTCAGCATTGTAATTGTTTATCACCATTGTTCATAGGGACCAAGGAAAAGAGGACTTCTGCACCATGAGAAATTCTCAGTAGGATGAAGACCACATAACTAAAGAAAGCTCTATAGCACTAGGCAGATCAGGCAAACAAGGAGGGCTGGAGGGGGCTGATGTTGTCACTTGCATGCTGGGGACAAACGTACTAATGTCATGGAGAGGGAGCAACTAAGCAGGAAAAGGGGCAGTCTTGTCTCCTACAGTTGTGGGGTGCACTTGCTGGATTCCCGGTGACCAAGATGCAAACATGGTTGTTGCGCGTGTTCTGGTTGGCTCGTTCATATCATGCCCCCTTTCACCCACTGCTCTGTGGATTCTTTGGCACCTGCTAAGGGCTCAGCTTACACCACAGAGGGATTTTTTGGTGGGGGCACTGATAGAGTTTGTTTGCTGTTTCCAAGTTCTCATTAAACCTGGAAGAGCACATTATCACTGAGAGACCGTCAAACATAAGAGCATGGCTGCACAAGCTTTTTCCTTAGGAATAAGAAGTAGAGTAGGATTAAAGGAGGAAACAGTAAGAAAAGGGGGAAAAATTAGAGGGAGGAGGGATTCTGGTCAGTTTTCCTGTATAAAGGAAAGCTGTTGCTTCAGCTGTGCCCTGATTTGTCTCCTTCTCTCAGTGCCTGTCCTGAAGGCTACATGACTGGCATTGACGCGTGGAAACAAGTTCTACAACTCACAGAGAGTTATAAAGCAAGTATGTTTATTACAGCCCTGTGTCCAAGGTGGATCACTCCTCCTAACTTGCACACAGTTGCACAATTTACCAGAAATTTATACAATGTAAATATACATATTCATAGGGTTACTCAATACAAAACATACATATGCATAAGTGAGGCAGAGTAATTAAAAAAGCTTGTGTCAGCAATTCTAAAATGTATATGTTATCATTGCGCAGGCTCAGATTTGTCTCTGGTGGTCGTTTACTTCTTCAGGGGTCTTATCTTCCTCTGCCTCTTCTGTCCTTTAGATGAACTTTAATCATGTACGCATGCTCTCTTCTTACTAGGCAATTATAGCAGTTTTATGGTTGCCTCTCATATACATTATCTTAGACCTATATTTCAGTTCTTGTTATCACTTCCTTGGTTTGACATATCAGTCCTTGACGAGTACCGGTCCCTGACAAGCTTAGTCCTTGACAAACACCAGTCCTTGGTAAGCAAAGTTACAGAGAGATAATCAAGGCAAACTAGATCATTAAGCAATACTTAAAATTATTATAGTTTGTTAGTTACCTAGTTTGTTAGTTCCCTATATCAGCATTACTCTAGCTGGTGGAGTCTGCTAACATTTGGGGGGTTTCAGACATTTATACCATCAGAATCAGTCCATCTACTTAAGTGGTTTTGCAAGTTTTCCTTGAGCACTGATTCGTTCTCATTTGTGTTTTATCCAGCCCATTTAGACTGAATGAAAAACTAACATTGGGTCATAGCATCCCGAGATCCATTCTAACCAGCACCACATGTGGGGCTCAGGCTCAGCGATCCCAGCCTAGGCTTGCAGCTCTCAGAGAATCTGCCTGGATGGGAGCACAAATGCAGTTCTAAAGTCAGGGCTTTCTTAAGCAGGAACAACTGTTTACATCTTTGTGCAACCCTGTATAGAGAAAGTGGGATAGAGGTATTGCTACTAAGCAGTATAAGCTTTGAGTGCAGGCCTCTGGGGGAAACTAACAAGCAGCCTCTTTCTTCAATTAGTTCTTGCTCTGCAGCTTTGCTTCACCTTTGAAAGCAAGTAATTTCATACTGCAGCAAGGAGCAAGTCTGCAGTCTACAGAAACAAAACAGACTTCAGCTTCCTACAGCTCACCACTTCAGGGGTTATCAGGGGTTATCTTCTTCAATGATCACTGGCTGCCTCAGTCTCAAATCCCGAGAGCTCTGCAAGCACGGTCTCCAAAGTAACTAAATCTGAAGGAAGACTCTGTGCTTGTGCATGCACATGTGTGTGTGTAAAGATAGACAATCAATTATTTGATGTAGATAAAGCTATTGAATTTTTTTTTAATATATTAATTCTCCTGTATGTGCAGAAATTCCTATTTGGTCTCAGATTTGAGAAGAGGGGTTTACAATCATTGTGCTTCTGCATTGTCTTCTACAGACCTCTGGAGACTTTGCAGTGCACCAGAATGGAGGAGGAAGATTCACGCTTCAGTAGACAGTCTTTGATAACATTTTCTGATGTTTTACTGCAGCTTAATATCAGCAGAGACCTGACATACATTCAAATTGCCAGGTACTGAACAATGGAGAAATGATAGGAGAGAAAAAAATACTATGTGCCCTTCTGGATTTCTAACTACATAGTAGTGCTTTCACAGTGTCAGATCACTTTGGAAATTCATTTTCTTATTACAGCTTCACTTAACTGATATGCTACACACACCTTGTATGTAAAAATGGTGGCTTTTACTTACACCAATCAATTTTGCCACTGTCCCCATTCCTGCTCCTCTTGTGTATTCCCCAGTACAGTACTGGATGTATTAGGGACAAGTTTAAGAAGCATCACTCTCGTTACAGAAGAGGGATGCTTGTTTAAGCCACCAGCATGAGCTGTTCACATACCTGACCCTGTCAAGTTCAGAAGAAATGTGCAAGTTTCACATAAACACACACACACTCACATGTGAAATCCTGTTAAATTAGGACCAGAGAGGGAGAATACCTGAGGCAGTTCAAACAGCAAGGTGGTAAGCTGCAGATCCCAAGTTACTAACTTAACAGCAGATAGAGACCTGAGAGCAAGACTACAAGGAAATCAGTCAAAATAAGGTTAAGGAACAGAAGGGGAAATAAGAAACTAAGGAAAATGGCTGCATATTGGCTGTATTTGAACCTATAGGAGAGGGGAAGATTGGGCCTTTTTTTCCAGTCAAAATGTGAAACACAAGAATTGAAAAAAACAGGAGAAAAGGAGCTAGGGAAGCAGATGTGCTGGGTACTAACATGAGCAGTATTTCATTAAGTGCTGGCAGAGGACACAGAGACTGTTGGAAGGTGGTGTGCTCCTCCCTCATGGGACGCACCAACCTTTTGTCTCATCTGCTTTTTAATTGTTGCCCTAGTAAAGCAAAGCCTTGAGGGATGCTAGAGAGATTAACAACATGACCTGGGTGCTTTAAGTGTTGGTTCCAAACAGCTTCACCAAAATGTGTTGCTACTGGTTTAGTGGAATCAGTGGTAGGCCTGGTGAAGACAAGGCTTGGTTGGCTTTCTGTCTGCTGATTTCTCAGCAGGTTTGGGGCAATGCCTCTTGTGAGGGCTGGGCACAGTGCTTTAAATTCCTTCTTCCTCAAGACACACCAACGTAAGTTTGCTTGAGTGGCTTTTCACAACAGTGGCAGTAGCAATGTGCTGCTCCTGTAGAGACAGATGCAGCTTCATTTCCCAGGTGGATGAGTTGCACTGTGCTCTAAAACGCTTGCTGGCTCTGATGAAACGACAACCTTCTGAGTGGCATGAATTGCACTTTGCTGCACAACCCTTCCCAACACTCTGACATGAACATTTAACTTTCTAAAGGCTATTTAAGTTAGTCAGTGCCCCTTGGCATAAATTGGTGCACACAATGCTGGTTGTGCGCTTACAAACTGGGGAGCACACAAACTTCCTCCAAATTCTCATGAAATGACCAAGTCTCACAGGGCATAAACCTGTAATGCACAATGGAAGAGGTTACACCCAAAAACTTGTAAAATGGCCACAGAAATGCACCGCAGTGATTTTGAGTATATTATGCTACAATATACTTGTAGACTCATAGACAACTACTCGGTCAGATCTAAAGTCTTGTGCAGCACTCACATTTTTTCCTAGATATTCAATGCCTGCAGTTAAGTGCAGTTATAATGAACTTGAAAGCACGCTGCTGCAAGAACTTGCGAAATGGTGTAACTCAGTAAATGCCCAGAGATGGGTCCTGGGGAGTGTGAACCACATGCCAGCTAGTGTAATTACCTCTCTGGAGAAATCCTTTTGTCTGAACACAGACCTTATCATGTTATGTGGGAATTTGAAGGTATGAACCATGGAGAAACATGCAGTGTTTGGGGAACTTCCATCCTATTCCTGAAAGTGCTGTAGTATTTTCCCAGGAAATAAAAAGAAGACAGACTTTTCTTAGTTGCTGTTTGGTGATTTATAAACACTGCTTACATTAGGGTGCTTTATGTTTGTTAGTGGAGTTCACTTTTCTCATTTTCTGCTTGGAGAGTCTCACTTACTAGCTCAAGGTTTAAAGGAAAGCAGAAGATGCCCATAAAAAGTAACAAATACAGCTTTTCTGGACATACAAATAATGTAACTTCGAGGCACGTTACCTAAAGACATCTTAGAGCTTCAAGCACACATACAAAGGCCTGCAACAAAAGCCAGAAGTTTCCTTTTGCCCTTTCCTACTGATTTAAAGCCTTGCACGTTCTCTCGGAATTTCACTGCACCGTCCATAGTCAGCTGCAGTTAATTAGTGAATACTAATGTTTATGGGCCTTGAAAGCCATGCTTCTGAAAAGAAACAACTGAACCATATTTACAAAAATGCAATTCCTTTTTAATATAATGGCTTTGCATTTTCTTAGGAAATGTTAGAAGCAGTCAGAGCAGAAGCATGAAGTGGTAAGAGGGACCAGAAAAAGCACTTACTATGTGGCCTAAATGTAGCTCAGGGATGTATTACCTAATCTGCCACGTACACAGTGTGAGCCCACAGGACATGGGCTCCTTGACTTCTTCACTGTACTTGGAGACCCTAGGAAACACTTGGAGGGATATAAAGATATACAAAGCTTTTATCCCGAACTCACTCACAGATGTCTTTCACACCAAGGCAGCTTCCCCTAGTGACAGCTGTTGCAAAACCCAGAATGAACAGCTGGCTAGTAAAAACTGGTAGTAGAAGCACAAACTGCCCAACCTAAGTGGGAAAACACTCTTAAAAGCAACGTACAATGCATTTGGCCCATCTTTAAACAAAACAGATCTTACTTTGAGATGAGGATAATGGCCCAGCAGGAAAACTGCTCTGGACCCCAGTTACATGGTACTTGTAGAGTCACATCAACAAATACACAGCTATGGGATAATGCCTGTATACAGGTGAGGTGCCACACTGGCATCCAGCTGTTGCAGTGCAGCTTTGCCTGATAACAGACCATAATGAGCTGAGGCTCAGGATGGTGACTGCCACACAGGCAGTCTGTGGCTGGTGGAGCAGTGTACTTGTCAGATCAGGGAAACTGTGCCACTTGCAGGTAAAGCTAAGGAGTTGTTCTCTATGCTGCTAAAAAAAAAAAGGTGCCACATCTTTCTAGCAAAGAGGTGGGTCATAGAGAAATCGCTTGGGTAGAGATGGGAAGCAGTTTTGTTTGGGGGAATGGAATTTTGAGTTTTGAGGCTATCGTCCTGGATCAATAAGCATAGCTAGACCACTATCAACTCTGCCTCACTTTGCAGAATGTCTGTTATTTCATTTTTCAGAAAATGAAAGCCTTTTAAAAACTTATTTCTCCTCTTTGATCTGCCATGACCCACCTGCTACAGCCTGTTCCCTTTCCAATAGAAAGGAAAGGTTAAAAGATTACTACTATTCAGTATTATTAAAAAGGCAAGGGAGAGAAAGGGGAAGATTCTGCTTTGCAAACACCTGCAACAGTCAGTGACTGCTTCCCTCCTCACCTGCCATGCACCCTTTGTTGCAACTTTACATAAAACCTCCCTGCCATCACAGCTCAGGCTTCAGACCTGTGTTTAGGGGAAGCAGCTCAAAGCACTGCTGGTTTCTGGAGCAAACATCAGCTCCCAGCACAGGCTGCACAAGCAAGCGGCCGCAGCACAGTTTACCCGCGGGAAGCTGAGGTCCTGACACCTCGGCACTTTTCTCATCCTTCAGCACCGCCGCTCCGAGGCGGGACGGCCTCACGCCGCTGCCGCCGGGCCGCAGAAGGCAGCACGGCAGGGCAGCTCGCCAGCCGGGCTCCAGCACACTGCCACCCGCTGGCCCGACGCAGCCTGCTGATGCCATCCCTTAACGCTACGGCCTTTCACCCCCCGCTGCAGCGGCTCCCCCACCGCCGGGGTACGCGAGGCTACGGCTGGAGCTGGAGCTGGGGCTGGGGCTGGGGCTGGGGCTGGGGCTGGGCCTTCGGCCAGTCCCGCCCGGACCCCGCAGTTGAGCGGAGGCTGCTGGGAAGCCTAGCACCACCCCCCCCGGCTTCCCATTGGTGGGAGTGCGGCGTTCCACTTCCGGCCCTGCGTCACCCCTCTAGCGGAGGCGTTGGCTGGCCGCCAGCCAATAGTAGGGCTCGGCGGCCAGGTGCGGTGGTCGCTGGTTGGTCGGCGGATGGGGCAGGGGCGGGGAGAGCGGGAAGGGGCGGGGCGGGGCGGAGTGGAGCGCCGCCAGTACCGCCCCGGGGGAGGCGGGGATGCGGAGGTCGGTGCTGTCGGGGGAGGATGCGGCTGCGCTCGGGTGTCTTCGCCTCCTCCTGCCTCCTGGTGGAGGCCCTGGGGGTCGCGCTGTTCCTCCGCGGCTTCTTCCCGGTGCCCGTCAGGTCCCTGCCCCGCAGAGAGGCCCGCGGGGACCCTCCCGCCGAACCGGCCCCGCCCGGCCCAGGTAACCGAAGCCCCCCCACCCCCGCCGATCGCCGAGGCAGCCCTCCTCCCCCGCCGCCCAGCACGGGCGGCTCCTGCTCACTAGGACCACCACGCCCGCAGCCCCGAGCAACGGTTGCCGCCGTGACCCCCGCTCCTCGGCCTGGGCCAGGCGGGCTGAGGGACAGGGCCGGGCAGCGCCGGCGGGGCCGGGTGTCTTGCCGCTCACCGCTGCGTCTGCCGCCCTCGGTTCGTGTTGAGCCTCCCGGGTTGGGAGGTCGCGGAGGCAGGGGCAGCTGGTGCCAGCCCTGTGCCGTCGGGCCCCCCGGTGCCGCGGCACGGCTTTCTGTAGAGCCGCCGTGTTTCCAGACCCGCTGCCGAAATAGCTTAGAACTTAACTGACTTCGCCTGTGGTCCTCGACGGCCGCCAGCAGTATCCGCTCGCAGGTGCAAAACAGCCTCCGAGCATTGGCTGTCACGTTTTTGGAGGGGTGCGCTTTTCTGTGGTTTTATTCCCCTTTCCCTATCTCTGATGCAGCCGCCATACCCGTGCTTTTTAACGGTAAGCTGTTTGTATTAAATAATGACCTTTCAGTTGTAACGCTTCACGTGCTTGCTCTGTCAACTTACTGGTCATGTTGTGCTTGAGGATCATTGTTTCTGTGGTGCTCACTGCGGTGTGTGAGTGGCTTAATACCACTTTAGGGAGACTTTAACACTTCAGTAGTGAGGAAAGCAACCGTCGTAATATGGGTTTCCTTCACAGTCCAGTCAGATTGCAAAATGCACAGTATTACTGTCCAGTACCGTTTCTCTGAAATTATGGTCTCTACAGATTCTGCTGTATTCCTTAGCTGAAATTGTGAAACCAAAGTTTGCAAGCATCTTTTAATGAAGAGCCGGTAGAGGATGTGCTGATACATATGTGTCTTATATGTCCAGTCACAAGTTGCATTAAAATAAGGTGAAGAAGAGGAATGTGTACTTGAAGGAGCGTTCTTCACCAGTGTTTGGAACTCATGGGGTGAAACTTCAGGTTAATTGGTATTTTGCTCATACAAAGCTCTTGCTGTAACTACCAAACTGGGTCTTTAGCCACTTGTTATTGTTAATTCTTCTAAAGTGTATGACATTATGTATGTTGGGACAAGCTTACTTAAACTGTGAGAAACAGTAGAGGGAAGAGAAGGTTGTGTAACTCAGAGCATGGTGTGGTGATATCACTTTAGCAGGAACACTGAAAGAATCTAATCCGGTAACAGACCCGAGTGGATGCTGCCAAATGACAGGTTGCTTTTTAGCTGGTGGTTACCAAGACTGTTAAGAGATGTTTGATAGGCCACTGTGAGTGAAATGTCACATTCACATGTGATTAGTAGCAGGAGACTAACATGGAAGGAGACTATTTGCGTGGGAGGGAAGTGTCAGACAACTGGGTTTTGAAAAGACTGATTTGAGTTGAAGAGTATAGATGTCTACCACAGGACTCTACAAACAGTTTAAATTTAGGCATGTCAGTAGTAATCCTAGGTATAGGTAGGCAAAAATGGAGTGGCAGTGGAAGAATACTTCCTTTCTGTAGTTCTTGCATTACAGTTTGCATGCAGAGTGATCTCTTGGTCAGGATGATAAGCTCTAAAGGCAGGGGATTGCTTACTAAACCATGATACAGAAGGCTTTTGGCCTACTTTAGATCTGTTCAGAAAAGTATTTCTTCAGTGCTTCTGTATTTCCTGAATGTTTCACTTTGTAAGCCCTAACTGCCATTGAATCCATGCTGTTTTGCCTGTGGGATGATTGATAAAATGGTGTAGTTGCTTGTAAAACAGTGAGTCCTTGCAGCACATTGTGGTAAATTTTTGGTAGAACCTCTGGTTTTCTTCACTGCTTACAGAAGTTCGGCTTCAGTTAAAATAACTTTTCTAAATAAACATAGCAGGGATAAATAAGCATGCTGCATGCCAAGAGTTGCACAATGTGTTGCTTTAGCCATCTTATAGTAAGTATTTTCAGATGGCTTGTAATCGACTCCTAATTCCTTTGCACTTCTCAATACTTTGACTTACTGATGAATAACACTGTAGCACGGAGTTGTGAGTAGGGTGTATGTGTTTGTGATCTGAACATTTTTGGTGTCCAGCAGGTTTTGTTTCCTTAAGCAAGCTATGAGAAAGGTTTAACTAACAGTACAGTACATCCAGTTGTGCCTGCTTGTTTTCCACTGAGAGCCAAAGCATGCCTGCTAAGTTGGTAATTCAAGTCCTGGAAAAACAACATTATAATTTTAATCAGTGTTGCTGGCAGTTAGCAACACTTTGTTATTGTTGAGACTTCCTTCTTCCCCCTGCTGTGCCCCCCTCCCCAGTTTCCTTATCTGGAAAAATCACTAGCAGTAACGAGTCTGTGAATGTCAATTTATTGACGCTTACCTACATACCCCAAAATACAGTTTCTGAGGCTGTTTTTTGAGGTTCTCTTGTTAGACACAGCATTGTGACCTTTCCAAATTGTCAACCACTTATTCAGAAGCACATTTTACTCTGAACGAGAGTAAAAACCCTGACTTTATGTGCATTTCATTCACATTTTGTTTTCCTTCCTAGATGCTGTATTGGATTTTTTGTTGTTGTTGTGTCATTCCTGTGCTGGATGGCCTGAAAACTCAGCTTCCTCTGATTATTCCTCATGTTTGCTATTGTTTGCAACTTCTTGCTTCTGAATGTAAAGTTAATAAAGAAGTTGGAAGCACTAATTTCTGTGGTAAAGTTGTCCTTTAACTTCTGTGTAGCCCTTGTTAAAATTCATTGATGACTTTTATATACCCTTTTTTTGTTGTTTAGGAATGGTTTCTAACTGGACCAAAATTCCACCACCACTTTTCAAAAAAGTTGTCATTGTGCTGATAGATGCTTTGAGAGATGACTTTGTGTTTGGATCCAAAGGTAAACAGTTCATGCCGTATACCACACAAGTTGTTGAAAAAGGGACATCCTACAGTTTCATCGCTGAAGCAAAGCCACCCACTGTGACTATGCCTCGAATTAAGGTAAGTATTTTTTTTTCCACTTAGGGTTGTTTTGTTTGAGAAAGTTTTGAAGGCTGAGTTGTTACATATGTTCAGAGTTGACATAAAAGGCAGGTTTGCTGTGTTAACTGCAGTTTGTGGCTGGAACTTGCTTTGCTGTAGTAGTGCCTGTGATAGAGTCCTGATTTGCCGTGGCCCAGAGGTGCTGCCTGCAGGAAAAGTCAGGTCAGGGATTGAAGGAGAGTAGAGAGGCAGAGTAAGAGGAAGAGGTTGCAACTTCCACTTAAGTTCCCTTGCCTTGTTTCATTCCTTCATTTGGTAGCTCTGTGGTGGGAAGGTCTGTGAGAATCAGTTAAGCGCAGTTGAGGCCCTAGTGCAAGCTTAAATGTTTGACATAATTTTTTATTTGTAATCACAGGAAGGCAGTAGCCTCTCAGTCATCAAATTTTCCATTTGTCTTCTATCTAAGAACACTTTTGATAGTATTTCTCTGTGTTCTTGTAACTTCTGGTGAGAAATCCAGTTTAGTGTAAATTTGTTTTGTCATAGGGATGTTTTTGCAGAGCTTAAAAAGAAAATTGTGCCAAGTTCCGGGTAACTAAAAAATGAATTGTGGCTGTGTCATCAAAATACTTGATCAACCAGGCTTCTCAGTGGTAGATCTGAGTGACATTTCTTGCATTAAAGATGCTGAGGGAGTGAGCTTTGGTAGGTCAGCTGGAAGGCCAGTGAGAGAGTGAGTGGGAGACAGCCTGGTAACTCTTGATAGGTGGACTTCGTTGCATTTTCTAGAAGATTATTAGTTACTGTTTTGAGTGTGCACCATTGTTATTGTTGTGTTAAGTCAGTTTACTTAGGCCTTCTAAACCACCTTTTTCGTGATTTAATGACCAGTAAATGAGGCGAATTTCAGCTGGCATACAAAGTCATTTTGCTGTCCACAAGTTAAGAAAATATTATTTTTACCTTTCCTTAAAGCAGTTATTATCTCAGACATCAGCTAGCACTGTGTTGTACCAGGTGATGTGATGTGGCATGGCAGCTCATGTGTTCTTTTACTTTATTATGTTTCTTTATTGAAAGTATAATTTATCTGCCCTCTGCTTCATTGCTTCCTCTTACAGTAATACTGTTTTCTAAGTACTGTAAACTTTTTCTGTTAGTATGTCTCTTTTCTTGTTTTATGTAGGCTTTGATGACAGGTAGTATACCTGGTTTCATTGATGTTATTGTGAACCTCAATTCTCCAGCTCTGTTGGATGACAACCTGATATGGCAGGCAAAAACAGCTGGGAGAAGGATAATCTTCTACGGTGATGATACTTGGGTTAAATTGTTTCCAAAGCATTTTGTGGAATATGATGGAACAACATCCTTTTTTGTGTCAGACTTTACAGAGGTGAGAGGCTTTGATAATCCCAAGTTAAATTATGTGAGTACAGACACAAAGTGGCAACTTCTAAGAATGAATGAGTAAAACTATCCTTGTTCTGAAATACGAACCTGGCAATTAAATAGAAATGGGATTTATATCTTTTTTTCAGTATTGACAATATGGAGCTATGCATTTCAGTCCCTCATACATATGCTGTGGGAAGTGTTTGGATGATACCGTAACAAATAGTGTGTTACTGTATAACTTTATCCTAAACATATATTCTCACAAAACTTGTTGTGGTAGGAAGTTAGACCACTTGCTTTGCTTAAAAATTCCACTATACATGTTTCCAGTTTGCTATCACATTTATATTAGTATGTGCCATCTTTAAAAGGCCCATTAATATATAATCTTGGTCTCTTAGAGGCATACTTTGTATAGTATTGTATCACTTTTGTAGTTGCAATATGAGTAGCGTTTCAGTATGTTACCAAAGAAGGAGCATAGAAAGTAATGAAACTAATTGTGAAAAATCTTATTCTGGGCACACTCTGGGCAAAAGAGTAAATGGCTAGGCAATATTAGTTCATATTTTGAACCTTTATAATTTGTAAAACCTCAGGTGATTGGCCTGCTGCTACTGACTTATTATCATGTTTAAGGAAGTTATATAGGTCTAACATGTGAATTGGAAGGCAGTTTTAATTGGTTACTCTAATAAGACTGGCAGAAGCTTCAATATGGAGTGGAAAAGTGCAGACATGCTGCTGGGTCTGCGATTATATGTCTCTCAAGCTCTTTATGCAGTCTATGCTTTCTGAATATAGTCCATTAGACAGAAAGCTTTTTATCATTTTTTAGGTAGTTACACCCACAGTCAACAAAGCAGTGTTGCATGTGAAATTTTGTAAGGATTTTTAATATCCAGGGAGAAATACATGCAACCAAAAATAGGTTGTCAACCTTAGCAGGAGAACATGTGAGTCAGGCTCCAAATAGCACTTTTCAAATAATTTTTCTTTCTTGCTACGTTGTCAGTTCTTTTTCTCACAGCAAGTACAATCTTTTTGCATTTGCACAGTAGCCAAAATTGAGTTGAAAGAGCAGGAGTGGGTTTTTTTCCTCTGTGCTTCCAAGCTCCAAAGAGAGGCTTTGTTCCTGTAACTGCTTCTTGTGAAGTGGTAAGTCAGGAGCATGAAGGACAAAAGTGACTGAAAATTTCTTGAAACTGTTTTTAAAAGTATCTGTGGAAGCATAGCAACCCAGTTTCTCTGTTTGTATGTAACCTGATGCCCCATAATCAGAAAAGAGTGAAATGGGGTGAAGAATCTGTTTTATAAGGCAGATTTTTTGACTGCCTGGCATTTAAGTAATCAATCTGATTTTTTTTCTTTCTTTTTTTTTTCCTTGTTAACATTGTGAGTGACTGTAATTCTCATCAGCTTCTACAGAATTTTCATGGGTAGTGTGATCTAATTTTTCTATGCTTTTTACAAGAGGGAAATTATTTTTACCTTTTCATTGTTTTCCTTTTATTTCTGAGGTTGATGATAATGTTACCAGGCATTTGGATGGAGTTTTGAAGAGAGAAGACTGGGATCTCCTAATACTGCATTACCTGGGATTGGACCATATTGGACATATGACTGGGCCAAATAGCCCATTAGTGGGACCAAAACTTCGTGAAATGGATAACATCCTGAAGAAGATTCATATTTCTCTTCTTTCAAAGGTAATATAGCTCCTTCTTGGATGAATGTCTGTTAGTTGTGGACTAACTTTATAATGCTTGCTTTTTTGTGGGTGGTAGCTTGTTTATTCCTAGACCAAAGCGAGTATCCTTCTCTTCTTTTCCTTCCCTGGCCATTCCCCAGCTAACAGTATAGTGTAGCATTTTTAAGGACTTGCTGGCTGAACAGCTGTGGGAAATAACTCCCCCTTGGTGTGCAGGAAGAGGAGAGGAATACGTGCCAGAATTCTCATATCACTCATGAATTAAAATGGTGGTTGGTGTGCTTTCTAGTAATGAAATTCAGCAGAAGGAATAATGGGCATGTATAGCTAATGGGTCTGATTTCTACAGTTGTGAAGGCATACCTAATTCTTAGATATTGAAAAGATTCAAATGGAACTGGTGGTTGTAAACAGCATTTTTCTTATGCTAAATGTAGCACATAAATTACCAGATCTGAATCTGGTTTTAGATACAGAAATATATGATGTCACTTATCTAAATAGTCTGGATGTTGAAATACCAAGTCCTAATTCCAAATGGCCTGAAGCTTTTTTCTTGTTTGTTTTTGGCAACTGTAAGTCAGAATAGCTGCTCATAAAATTTCAATAGTATTTTTAGACAAATGGATACTATTGTATGAAAAGAGAGGTTAAATCCTGCTTGTGCAGGTTACAATCTCATGAACATTGCAGCAGTTTTACTGCAGTTTGTTGGTATGTTTTCCTTTTGCCAACTATATGCAAGCCTTTATCTCCATTTTAGACTACAGAAATAATAAAAGCACTTTACTTTTGGATACAATAGGTACTGGTATTAACTAGAGATGACAAAAAGCTTGAATGACAGTATTTTCTGGTGTCTTTGATTTGTAAGCTCAAAATTGTTGGACAGGCTTCACTTATGCTTCTCTTTCTTCAGAAAAAGAAACATCATTTGACATCAGTCATGTCAAATTTCTACCCCAAAAGCACTTGAGAGACTAGAGACTATTAGAAATAGGGTTATAGTTCTATATTAAATTTCTATTATATTAATATTTACAATACTAATAATTTAGCATTTATATTAGAAGCTCAATGATGCTGAAGGAATGTAGGTGAGGAATACTTCTCTGTTAATGCTGCTGCTCCTGGACTCCCGGTTTTCTTCCCAGAGTCTGATGACCTTTATTTAATCCTTCAGTCAATTTCTTGTGACTCTGTAAATGAGGGTTTTTTTAAAAGCTTTTTTGTGGTTTTTGTAACATACTGACAAGTATGTTAGATACGTATGTGTGCCTTAACTGTTAAAAATTAATATTACTGCATAACGCTTAGTTGCAGACATCTCTTGTAATCTGTCCCAGGTGTTGTGAGCCAATTTAAAAAATGAAATTTATTTTGAGAAATATTCATGTATGAAAGTTATAAAGATAGTGAAGCATTATATATACACATCTTGTTTGTACAGTAACTTAAATTTATTTCTGTGACTTGCAGGAAGAAGCTTCTCTGCCAAATTTGCTAGTTGTCTGTGGGGATCATGGGATGTCTGAAACAGGTAGTCATGGTGGTTCTTCAGACGGAGAAGTGCACACACCACTGCTGTTTATCAGCTCTGCTTTTGAAAAGAGAAGTGGTAAGGATCAAAGAGGCTTGACCTTTTTAATACACATTGCCATCTCTAATTTATATTAGCTCTAGAATTCTTCCTCAAAAGTGCTCTGGTTTGTTCTACAGATATCTGGCAAGGCCCATTCTGTGTGACCTAAACCTCTGGTTTAAAGCCACAGTTTGCATCTGTGTCATGGTGAAATCATGGCTTAAGCTTTGTAACCACTGAGAGAATTGGGTATTTCTCAGGTGATAACCTTTTGCAGCACTGTCCTACTGCAGTGTTGAGAGCTAATGAGTTCTGTTTTCAGGATCCTGGGATACTGGTAAATGGATAGGATTAGAAATAGAATCCTATTGGAAGTGAGTTTTAAGTTTTGTCTTTCTTGGCCGGAATATTTCCCTGGCCTCCATTCTTTCCTCTCAGGCAGCCAGGATAGATGAGTGAATGACAATTTCTCATGCTGAGAGTAACAGGAAAGAGGAAGATTGCTCTTGTCAAAGGGTGAGAGATGACAGCAGTGAAAACATGACTATTGATTGCTAAGCTTTATGAAAGAATATGGAGCATGTGTGTATTTACTGTATTGGCCAGGCAGTTAATTTTAACTCATTCATGTGAGTTTATCTGTTTCTGAAACTCATTTTCTACTTGTATAGTATAGCTTAAGGTAAGAGGCAAGAAGGGAATGGTGTGGTAGAGAATCTTTAGCCTACATTTGTAGAGTCTTGCTTGAATAAACTCCTTGACTGAGTGAATTGGTGAAATGTAGTTATACCAGGAGCGAATACTTTCTTCAAAATAACACTTCCCTCTGCCTTTCCTTCTGCCTCTTGCTCATTTCCATCTGATTTCCTTGCTTTTAAAGCCTGTTTGCAGAACCTTGCCTTGTTTATCTAGCTGGAGGTTCCTGCAGCACAGTGGAAGTACATTTATCAGCCTGTCCTTTATAAAGCTGTTATCCAGCTGCAGTAGAAAGCATTGCTTGAGGAGTCATTGAACTCTTTTCAGATACAAAACCAAAACAAAGTAAAGAGCTGACCAAAGCTCTCAGGTAAGGTTTTGCTTTATAAATTTCACTGGTATGTGTTGACAACCAGGCCACATGAGTGTAGACTCTGGAAATGCAATCTCTTGTTTACTGGGATTAGTTTCTGTTAGGTTTAAATTGAACGTCCAGTTTTTACAATACAGTGAAATGTATCTATTCACCTGTCTTCTGGGATCGAGTTTGTGATTTCTAATGATGCCCATGTAAATATCCAGCAGCTTGCTTCTCATTGCTACAGTAATCAGTATTCTAGCGACTGCTCCTTATGATCCTACTGTAAACAAAATGTACTGTGGTTAATTTGGTAGACCTCAAAATAGTAATCCTGTGGGCTTTTGCATTTAGTATGCTGTCAGAATATTACTTGTGTAGCCTTCTACAGAGACGTGTCACCCATGATTGGCTAAATGCATTTGCTAGTTTGGCTTTTTTTAACCAGTTAAGAACTTGCCTTTAAAGATGGAATCTGAAAACTGCTGACATAACAGGCACTCATGCAAAGAGGCTTTAGGGATTATAGATGGCATTCTATACAAGTGTGGGATTAATCAGAGCTAGATGAGAAATGAGAGAAGTTCTAATGCTCTTAAAGGGAGCCTTGAGAGTAATAAAGACTGTATATAGAATTCTTTCTGTACTATATTTAAGTCAAAACACTCAATGGCTGGAGTTACAAAGAGAATGAAGTAAAGCATAATAGAAAAACACTGTTATGTAACTAGTAAAGCACACAAAGAAACAATTGGCAAGACAAACGAAAGGTTACTTACTTTAGTGAAATAATTCACATGTGTAGATGTCTGTGGGACTGAAGGCTAATTCTGATAACTGCAGTAAGGTAATGGGATCCTGCACAGAACCCTTTAAAAATCACTCGGTTTGCCTGCATGGAGCCATGGATTTGGGCCTCAGCATTCTTTACCTGACCTCTAATTCTGTTTCCCTAGCAACCTGATATTAATTAAATCTTGAGCTATTATCATTATATCGAGAAGCTTCTAGAATGCTGTCAGCATTATTATAGGTTCTCATGCTTTGTTCATGCGTTAAATTAGTCTACTGTAGTGCTTTCTATTCTTTCTACTGTAGAAGTTATCAAACCCTCTTAGAATGTAGGCTGCAACTTCATACTAAGGTGATCTCCTGGACCATCTCTTTCCTTACTTGTACCTGTATAAAATTCATGCTGTGTTTACAGTAGTTGCTAGCATTGAAGAGTGATGCTTGCTGAGAATTGAATAAATTTTGGTTTTACAACAGCAGAGGACAGCAGCTGAAAAAGACTACTCAGCTCTCTGTAGACCACTTGAACTAGCTGATCTAACACTAATGAAAAAATTTTGAAACTAACAAGATGCCAGCTGTCTCTGGAGAAATAGAATGGGCCTGCTATTGCAGTACTGTTTTCCTCTCTCTTTTTTTTTTTCTTTTTTCCTTTTTTTTTGTTGATTCTAGGTCCACTAACCCAACCTGGATTTGTGCAGCAAACTGATTTGGCTAGCACGCTGGCAGTAGGTCTTGGTCTACCAATTTCAAGAAACAGTGTTGGGAACCTTATATTGCCAGTTGTGGGAGGCAAGACAATGAGAGAACAACTACGTTTTGTGCACTTGAATGGGTTCCAGCTTAGCAGACTGCTGCAAGAGAATACACCTGCGTATGAAAAAGGTAAATCAGCTAAAAAAAAGTTACATACACAAAAGGAGATTGTTTATAACACAGTTTGGGCTTTTAAGTTCAAGAGTACAGCATGGCACTGCAAATTAACCATTCAGTTGAGAGCAGTGTTTGGAGAAATGATACTGAGTTCAGTCCTTACTGTAACCTACCTGGCACACTGCCTCTGAATAAAGTTTTTTTAGTGACCATTACTACTCCTAGTAGGCAAAAGAGCATAAATAATGATGAAAGAGTAAGATTAAAGTAAAACTGCCAGTGTAGTTAAATCTCAGTGGTTTCATATCTGCTATTTGTGAGGTATCCTACATAGGGCACTGATCCTGAGCTATTTGGAGGAATAGCACAATGAAGTGAATTTTCTAGGTCAAATAAAAAGGTGCTTCAAGTAAACCTGTGAAATAATTTAGGATAAGTTATCTTTTTATTTCATTCTTAAGTATGACTTTATTTGGAGTGAGAACCTAGAGAACTGCAAAGTTGCTTATTAAAAATACACATATGTGTGCATATATATATATATATGTGTATGTGTGTGTGTATTTGGAGGAAAGAATAAAAAAACAAGTGGAAAAAATAAACCAAACCTAGCAAAATGTAGTATTTTGTTAGGAAGCATGACATAAACTGCAATATAAGTAAGCAAGTTAATATGATAATTATGTGAAAAAAATTGAGTCAGAGAATGAAGGAGAAAATTTTACCATGGACTTTAGAAGATGTTGTTGTCTTAAAGTGACTGTGAAGCTTGAAGTTCTTGTCACTTGATTTATAATCTGTTGAATCATTAAAATAACTGGATGAGAATGCAGAGCTGTGTTACAGCTATGAATAATTAAAGTGGGTAACAATGTAAAGTTTAGCAAGATGATCACTGTAGGTCAAGAATTAATTATCTTTCAATATCATGGCTTCTAATCATAATTAAACCCTGTCCAGGAGTCTAACAAAACAAATGCTGCTTATAGTAGGAACATGTCAATAGCAGGACCCATGCTCCGTATATTCTGATTTTTTTCTCTGCACATATTTCCTCACTTAACCCATTTGTGTCAAGTGAGGAAACTTCCCTTGTTGGTGGAGTTCAGGATATGGTCGTGTTACTGAAAATTCCAGCACTGTGTTTTGTGTTACAAAATTCCAGCTTTGGGTTTCTAAGCAAGCTCATACCTCAGTGTAAGGTAGGCAGCTGTGGGTATCTAGTAATGCATGCTTCCCTCATGTTCTGAACTTATGAACATGCATCTAAATGATGAACTAGGATTGTTTCTTGAAAGGCACTTCACAGTGGAATGAAGAGTCACACTTGAGAACAAGCTGGATGTTGTTATTAAAATGAGCATCCACTTTTCAATTTGAAACTAATCCTGAACTTGTATTACATGCATGTGTGTATTGAAATAATTTGATTGTTATGGGGAGATTTGTGTATTGAAACTGGAGAAGTCACTTTTACATTATCCATTCTTTCCGTATATTTATAATTTTTTTTTTAAATGATTGCTGCCTGTGACTGGAACTAAGTGAAATTGTTATCAAACAGATGCTTGGGAAGCATAGC